>NC_092788.1:16520759-16795732 GCF_047496795.1 Chiloscyllium punctatum | reverse complement strand
TCTCCTTCCTCCCCTCTCATTCCCCCCTCTTCGCCCTCCTCCTTCCCCCATCTCCTTCCCCCTTCCTTCCCCCCCCACTCTCCTTCCCCTGATCTCCTTGCCCCCTCTCATTCCCTCCTTTCACCTTCCCCCCACTCTCCTTCGCCCCCATCTCTTTCCCCTATCTCCTTCCCTCCTCTCTCCTTCCCCCCCTCCTTCCCCACTATCTCCTCCCTCTCCTTCCTGCTTCCTTGCACCCTGTCTCCTTCCCCCCATCTGCTTCTCACCATCTCCTTCCCCCTCTCCCTCCATCTCCTTCCACCTTCCTTCCCACCGCTCCTTCCCCCCTCTCCTTCCCCCTGCTCCTTCCCTCCCTCTCCTCCCCCCCCTTCCTTCAGCCCCCCTCTCCTTCCCCCCCTCGCCTTCTCCCCATCTCCTTCCCCACACTCTCCTTCCCCCATCTCCTTCCCCCCTCCTTCCCCCCCCCTCTGCTTCCCCCTCTCCTTCCACCCCTCCTTTCCCACCTCCTTCCTTCCTTCCCCCCTCTCCTTCCCCTCATCTCCTCCCCCCCTTCCGCCTATCCTCTTCCCCCCTCCTTCCCCCTCTCCTTCCCCCTATCTCCTTCTGCTTCCTTCCCCCGTCTCCTTTCCCACTTTCTCCTTCCCCTTCCTTCCCCCTCCTTCCCCCATCTCCTTCCCACTTTCTTCCCCTCCTCCACCATCTCCTTCCCCATCCTACCCCTCCTCTATTTCCCCCATCTCCTTTCCCCCCTCTCCTTCACCCCCCTCTCCTTCCCCCTCTCCTTCACCCCCCTCTCCTTACCCCCCTCCCCCCCTCTCCTGCCCCCCTCTCCTACCCCCTAATCTCCTTCCCCCTCTCCTCCCCATCTCCTTCCCCCTTCTCCTTCCCCCCTCTGCTTTCCCCATCTCCTTCCCCTTCCTTCCCCCCTCCTTCCACCCGAACTCCTTTCCCCCTCTCCTTACCCCACGTCTCTTTCCCCCCACCTCATTCCACCAATCTCCTCCCCCCTACTTTCCCCCATCTCCTTCCGCACCATCTCCTTCCCCCCCCTCTCCTTCCCCCTATCTCCGTCCCCCTTCCTTCCCCCCTATCTCCATCCCCCTCTCCTTTCCCCCACTCTCCTTCCGCCATCTCCTTCCCCCCCCCTCCTTCCCCCCCTCTGCTTCCCCCCTCTTCTTTCCCCTCTCCTTCTCCCCCAGCCTCCTTCCCATCTCCTTCCCCATCTCCGTCCCCCCCCTCTCCTTCCCCCCCTCCTTCGACCTCCTCCTTCCACCCTCTCCTTCCCCATTCCTTCCCCGCTCTCCTTCCCCCTATCTCCTTCGCCCTTCCTTCCCCCCCCACTCTCCTTCCCCTGATCTCCTTGCCCCCCTCTCCTTCCCCTATCACAATGCCCCCACTCTCCTTCACCACCATCTCCTTCCCCCACTCTCCTTCCCCCCTCTCCTTCCCCCTTCCTTCGCCCCCTCCTTCCCCTCTCCTTCCCCCTCTCCATCCCCCCTCCTTCCCCCATCTCCTTCCCCCCTTCCTTCCCCCTCTCCTTCCCCTATCTCCTTCCCTGCCCCTCTTGTTCCCCCATCTCCTTCCCCACTCTCCTTCCCCCTTCCTTCGCCCCCCTCCTTCCCCCTCTCCTTCCCCCTCTCCTTCCCCCCTCCTTCCCCCATCTCCTTCCCCCTTCCTTCCCCCTCTCCTTCCCCTATCTCCTTCCCCTGCCCCTCTTGTTCCCTCCATCTCCTTCCCCCCTCTCCTTCCCCCAATCTCCTTTCCCACTATCTCCTTCCCCCCTCTCCTTCCCGCTTCCTTCCACCCCGTCTCCTTTCCCCATCTGCTTCTCCCCCTCTCCTCCCCACTATCCCCTTCCCACTCTCCTTCCCCCTTCCGTCGCCCCCTCCTTCCCCCATCTCCTTCCCGCCATCTCCTTCCCCCATCTCCTCCCTCCTATGTCCTTCCCCCTTCCTTCCCCCCTCTCCTTCCCCTATCTCCCTTCACAAACTCTCCTTCCCCCTTTTATCCCACCTTCTCCTTCCCCCTTGTCCTTCCCTCCCCCTCTCGTTCCCCCCTATCTCCTTACCACCCCATCTCCTTCCCCCATCTCCTTGCCCCTCTTTCCCCCCCTCCTTCCCCCCCTCTCCTTCACCCCATCTCATTCCGCCCTCCCGACCCACCCTCCTCCTTCCCCCCTCTCCTTCCCCCACCCTCACCTTTCCCCCCCACCTCCTTCGCCCCTCTCCTTCACCCCCCTCTCCTTACGCCCCCCTTCTCCTTCCCCCCCCTCCTGCCCCCTCCTCTCCTGCCCCTAACTCCTTCCCCATCTCCTTCCCCCCTCTCCTTCCCCCCTTTCCTTCTCCCCCATCTCCTTCACCCCTTCCTTCACCCCTCTCCTTCCCCTCTATCTCCTTCCCCCTTCCTTCTCCCCTCTCCTTCCCCTCTATCTCCTTCCCCCTTCCTTGCCCACACTCTTCTTCCACATGATCACCTTCTCCCCCCTCTCCTTACCCCACGTCTCTTTCCCGCCACCTCCTTTCCCCCATCTTCTTCCCCTCTCCTTTCCCCCATATCTCCATCTGCCCCATCTCCTTCCCCCCTCTCCTACCCCCCTCCTCCTTCCAACCCCTCCTTCCCCATCTCCTTCCCCCTTCCTTCCCCCTTCCCCATCTCCTTACCCCCTCTCCTTCCCCCACTCTCCTTCCCCATCTCCTTCCCCCCTCCTTCCCCCTGTCTGCTTTCCCCCCTCCTCCTCCCCCCTCCTTCACCCCCTCATTCCCTCCCATCTCCTTCACCCATCTCCTTCCCCCATCTCCTTCCTACCTCTCCTTCCCCCCTCTCCTCCCCCCTCCTTCCCCCTATCACCTTCCCCATTTCTTTTCCCCATCTCCTTCCTTCCCCCTTCCTCCCCACTCCTAACCCATCCTTCCCACCACTTCCCCACACTCTCCTTTGCCCCAACCGTTTCCCCCCTTTCCTTCCCCCCCTCTCCCTTGCCCCCTCTCCTTCCCCCATTTCTCCTTCCCCCTTCCTTCCCCCATCTCCTTCCCCACCCTCTCCTTCCCCATCTCCTTCCCCCATATCTCCGTCCCCCCTCTCCATCCCCCCCTCTCCTTCACCCCATCTCATTCCGCCCTCCGACCCACACTCTCCTTCCCACCTCTCCTCCTTCCCCACCCTCACCTTTACACCCCCACCTCCTTCGCCACTCTCCTTCACCCCCTCTCTTCACCCCCTCTCCTTCCCCCCTCTCCTGCCCCCTCTCCTGCCCCCTATCTCCTGCCCCCTCTCCTTCCCAATCTCCTTCCTCCTCCTTCCCCCCTTTCCTTCCCCCCATCTCCTTCCCCCTTCCTTCACCCCTCTCCTTCCCCTCTATCTCCTTCCCCCTTCCTTGCCCCCACTCTTCTTCCACATGATCTCCTTCTCCCCCTCTCCTTACCCCACGTCTCTTTCCCCCCCACCTCCTTTCCCCATCTCCTCCCCCCTCCTTTCCACCATATCTCCATCCGCCCCATCTCCTCCCCCCTCCTTTCCACCATATCTCCATCCGCCCCATCTCCTTCCCCCCTCTCCTACCCCCTCTCCTTCCCCCACTCACCTTCCCCATCTCCTTCCCCCCCCCTCCTTACCCCCGTCTGCTTCACCCCTCTCCCTCCCCCCCTCCTTCTCACCCCTCTTTCCCTCCCATCTCCTTTACCCCTCTCCTTCCCCCCTTCCTTCCCCCCACTCTCCTTCCCCTGATCTCCTTGCCCCCCTCTCATTCCCTCCTATCACCATCCCCCCCACTCTCCTTCCTCCCCCTCCTTTTCCCATCTCCTTCTCCATTTCTTTTCCGCCATCTCTTTCCTTCCCCCTTCCTCCCCACTCCTAACCCATCCTTCCCACCACTTCCCCACACTCTCCTTTGCCCCAACTGCTTCCCCCCTCTACTTCCCCCCTCTTCTCCCCCTCTCCTTCCCCCCTCTTTCCCCCAACTCCTTGCCCCCCCCTCTCCTTCCCCCATCTCCTTCCCCCATTTCTCCTTCCCCCTTCCTTCCCCATCTCCTTCCCTACCCTCTCCTTCCCCATCTCCTTCCCCCATATCTCCGTCCCACCTCTCCAGCCCCCTCTCCTTCCCCCATCTCCTTGCCCATCTTTCCCCCCTCTCCTTCCCCCCTCTCCTTCACCCCATCTCATTCCGCCCTCCGACCCACCCTCTCCTTCCCCCCTCTCCTTCCCCACCCTCCCCTTTCCCCCCCATCTCCTTCGCCCCTCTCCTTCACCCCCTCTCTTACCCCCCCTCTCCTTCCCCCTATCTCCGTCCCCCTTCCTTCCCCCCTATCTCCATCCCCCCTCTCCTTTCCCCCACTCTCCTTCCCGCCATCTCCTTCCCCCTCCTTCCCCCCCTCTGCTTCCCCCCTCTTCTTTCCCCCTCTCCTTCTCCCCCAGCCTCCTTCCCATCTCCTTCCCCATCTCCGTCCCCCCCTCTCCTTCCCCCCCTCCTTCGACCTCCTCCTTCCACCCTCTCCTTCCCCATTCCTTCCCCGCTCTCCTTCCCCCTATCTCCTTCGCCCTTCCTTCCCCCCCACTCTCCTTCCCCTGATCTCCTTGCCCCCCTCTCCTTCCCCTATCACAATGCCCCCACTCTCCTTCACCACCATCTCCTTCCCCCACTCTCCTTCCCCCCTCTCCTTCCCCCTTCCTTCGCCCCCTCCTTCCCCCTCTCCTTCCCCCTCTCCATCCCCCCTCCTTCCCCCATCTCCTTCCCCCTTCCTTCCCCCTCTCCTTCCCCTATCTCCTTCCCTGCCCCTCTTGTTCCCCCATCTCCTTCCCCACTCTCCTTCCCCCTTCCTTCGCCCCCTCCTTCCCCCTCTCCTTCCCCCTCTCCTTCCCCCCTCCTTCCCCCATCTCCTTCCCCCTTCCTTCCCCCTCTCCTTCCCCTATCTCCTTCCCTGCCCCTCTTGTTCCCTCCATCTCCTTCCCCCCTCTCCTTCCCCCAATCTCCTTTCCCACTATCTCCTTCCCCCCTCTCCTTCCCGCTTCCTTCCACCCCGTCTCCTTTCCCCATCTGCTTCTCCCCCTCTCCTCCCCACTATCCCCTTCCCACTCTCCTTCCCCCTTCCGTCGCCCCCTCCTTCCCCCATCTCCTTCCCGCCATCTCCTTCCCCCATCTCCTCCCTCCTATGTCCTTCCCCCTTCCTTCCCCCCTCTCCTTCCCCTATCTCCTTCACAAACTCTCCTTCCCCCTTTTATCCCACCTTCTCTCTTCCCCCTTGTCCTTCCCTCCCCCTCTCGTTTCCCCCTATCTCCTTACCACCCCATCTCCT
Organism: Chiloscyllium punctatum; assembly: GCF_047496795.1. Lineage (NCBI taxonomy): Eukaryota > Metazoa > Chordata > Chondrichthyes > Orectolobiformes > Hemiscylliidae > Chiloscyllium > Chiloscyllium punctatum. The sequence goes on along the minus strand of NC_092788.1, from coordinate 16,790,444 downwards.
TCCCCCATCTCCTTGCCCCTCTTTCCGCCCCTCCTTCCCCCCTCTCCTTCACCCCATCTCATTCCGCCCTCCGACCCACCCTCTCCTTCCCCCCTCTCCTTCCCCCACCCTCACCTTTCCCCCCACCTCCTTCGCCCCTCTCCTTCACCCCCCTCTCCTTACGCCCCCCTCTCCTTCCCCCCCTCCTGCCCCCCTCTCCTGCCCCTAACTCCTTCCCCCATCTCCTTCCCCCCCTCTCCTTCCCCCCTTTCCTTCTCCCCCATCTCCTTCCACCCTTCCTTCACCCCTCTCCTTCCCCTCTATCTCCTTCCCCCTTCCTTCTCCCCTCTCCTTCCCCTCTATCTCCTTCCCCCTTCCTTGCCCACACTCTTCTTCCACATGATCACCTTCTCCCCCTCTCCTTACCCCACGTCTCTTTCCCCCCACCTCCTTTCCCCATCTTCTTCCCCTCTCCTTTCCCCCATATCTCCATCTGCCCCATCTCCTTCCCCCTCTCCTACCCCCTCTCCTTCCACCCCTCCTTCCCCATCTCCTTCCCCCCTTCCTTCCCCCTTCCCCATCTCCTTACCCCCTCTCCTTCCCCCACTCTCCTTCCCCATCTCCTTCCCCCCTCCTTCCCCCTGTCTGCTTTCCCCCTCTCCTCCCCCCCTCCTTCACACCCCTCATTCCCTCCCATCTCCTTCACCCATCTCCTTCCCCCATCTCCTTCCTACCTCTCCTTCCCCCTCTCCTCCCCCCTCCTTCCCCCTATCTCCTTCCCCATTTCTTTTCCCCATCTCCTTCCTTCCCCCTTCCTCCCCACTCCTAACCCATCCTTCCCACCACTTCCCCACACTCTCCTTTGCCCCAACCGTTTCCCCCCCTTTCCTTCCCCCCTCTCCTTGCCCCCCTCTCCTTCCCCCATTCTCCTCCTTCCCCCTTCCTTCCCCATCTCCTTCCCCACCCTCTCCTTCCCCATCTCCTTCCCCCATATCTCCGTCCCCCCTCTCCATCCCCCCCTCTCCTTCACCCCATCTCATTCCGCCCTCCGACCCACACTCTCCTTCCCACCTCTCCTCCTTCCCCACCCTCACCTTTACACCCCACCTCCTTCGCCACTCTCCTTCACCCCCCTCTCTTCACCCCCTCTCCTTCCCCCCCTCTCCTGCCCCCTCTCCTTCCCCAATCTCCTTCCTCCTCCTTCCCCCCTTTCCTTCCCCCCATCTCCTTCCCCCTTCCTTCACCCCCTCTCCTTCCCCTCTATCTCCTTCCCCCTTCCTTGCCCCCACTCTTCTTCCACATGATCTCCTTCTCCCCCCTCTCCTTACCCCACGTCTCTTTCCCCCCACCTCCTTTCCCCATCTCCTCCCCCCTCCTTTCCACCATATCTCCATCCGCCCCATCTCCTCCCCCCTCCTTTCCACCATATCTCCATCCGCCCCATCTCCTTCCCCCCTCTCCTACCCCCCTCTCCTTCCCCCACTCACCTTCCCCATCTCCTTCCCCCCCCTCCTTACCCCGTCTGCTTCACCCCTCTCCTCCCCCCTCCTTCTCACCCCTCTTTCCCTCCCATCTCCTTTACCCCTCTCCTTCCCCCTTCCTTCCCCCCACTCTCCTTCCCCTGATCTCCTTGCCCCCCTCTCATTCCCTCCTATCACCACCCCCCCACTCTCCTTCCTCCCCCTCCTTCCCCCATCTCCTTCTCCATTTCTTTTCCGCCATCTCTTTCCTTCCCCCTTCCTCCCCACTCCTAACCCATCCTTCCCACCACTTCCCCACACTCTCCTTTGCCCCAACTGCTTCCCCCCTCTACTTCCCCCCTCTTCTCCCCCTCTCCTTCCCCCCTCTTTCCCCCAACTCCTTGCCCCCCTCTCCTTCCCCCATCTCCTTCCCCCATTTCTCCTTCCCCCTTCCTTCCCCATCTCCTTCCCTACCCTCTCCTTCCCCATCTCCTTCCCCCATATCTCCGTCCCACCTCTCCAGCCCCCTCTCCTTCCCCCATCTCCTTGCCCATCTTTCCCCCCTCTCCTTCCCCCCTCTCCTTCACCCCATCTCATTCCGCCCTCCGACCCACCCTCTCCTTCCCCCCTCTCCTTCCCCACCCTCCCCTTTCCCCCCATCTCCTTCGCCCCTCTCCTTCACCCCCTCTCTTACCCCCCTCTCCTTCACCCCTCTCCTTACGCCCCCCTCTCCTTCCCCCCTCTCCTGCCCCCTATCTCCTTCCCCCTCTCCTTCCCAATCTCCTCCCTCTCTCCTTCCCCCCTTTCCTTCCCCCATCTCCTTCCCCCTTCCTTCACCCCTCTCCTTCCCCTCTATCTCCTTCCCCCCTTCCTTGCCCCCACTCTTCTTCCACATGATCTCCTTCTCCCCCTCTCCTTACCCCCACGTCTCTTTCCCCCACCTCCTTTCCCCATCTACTCCCCCTCTCCTTTCCCCCATATCTCCATCCGCCCCATCTCCTTCCCCCCTCTCCTACCCCCCTCTCCTTCCACCCCTCCTTCCCCCATATCCTTCCCCCTTCCTTCCCCCTTCCCCATCTCCTTCCACCCTCCTTCCCCCCGTCTGATTCCCCCCATCCTCCCCCCTCCTTCGCCCCCCTCCTTCTCCCCCCACTTTCCCTCCCATGTCCTTCCCCCCATGTCCTTCCCCCATCTCCTTCCCCCATCTCCTTCCTCCCCTCTCCTTCCCCCCTCTTCGCCCCACCTCCTTCCCCCCTCTCCTTCCCCCCCTTCCTTCCCCCCACTCTCCTTCCCCTGATCTCCTTGCCCCCCTCTCATTCCCTCCTATCACCTTCCCCTAACTCTCCTTCGCCCCTATCTCCTTCCCCTATCTCCTTCCCTCCTCTCTCCTTCCCCCCTCTCCTTCCCCACTAACTCCTCCCCCCTCCTTCCTGCTTCCTTGCACCCTGTCTCCTTCCCCCCATCTGCTTCTCACCATCTCCTTCCCGCCCTCCTCCCACCATCTCCTTCCCCTTCCTTCCCACCTCTCCTTCCCCCAGCTCCTTCCCTCCCTCCCCCTTCCCCCTTCCTTCAGCCCCCTCTCCTTCCCCCCTCTCCTTCTCCCCATCTCCTTCCCCCCACTCTCCTTCCCCCATCTCCTTCCCCCCTCGTACCCCCCCTCTGCTTCCCCCATCTCCTTCCCCCTCTCCTTCCCCCCTCCTTTCCCACCTCCTTCCTTCCTTCCCACCTCTCCTTGCCCCCTGTCTCCATCCCCCTTCCTTCCCCCCTCTCCTTCCCCTCATCTCCTCCCCCTTCCTGCCTATCCTCTTTCCCCATCATTCCCCCTCTCCTTCCCCCTATCTCCTTCCGCTTCCTTCCCCCGTCTCCTTTCCCACTTTCTCCTTCCCCCTCCTTCCCCCATCTCCATCCCACTTTCTTCCCCTCCTCCACCATCTCCTTCCCCATCCTTACCCCCCTCTATTCCCCCATCTCCTTTCCCCCCCCTCCTTCCCCCTCTCCTTCACCCCCTCTCCTTACCCCCCTCCTTTCCCCCTCTCCTGCCCCCCTCTCCTCCCCCCATCTCCTTCCCCCTTCTCCTTCCCCCCTCCTTCCCCCCCTCTGCTTCCCCCCTCTCCTTCCCCCCTCTCCTTCCCCCCCACCTTCCCTCCCATCTCCTTCCACATCTCCGTCCTCCCCTCTCCTTCCCCTCTCCTTCGCCCTCCTCCTTCCCCTCCTCACCTTCCCCATTCCTTCCCCGCTCTCCTTCCCCCTATCTCCTTCGCCCTTCCTTCCCCCCCCACTCTCCTTCCCCTGATCTCCTTGCCCCTCTCTCCTTCCCCTCTCACAATACCCCCACTCTCCTTCACCATCATCTCCTTCCTCCCCTCTCCTTCCACCCTCTCCTTCCCCCTTCCTTCCCTCTCATCTCCTTCCTCATTCCTTCCCCGCTCTCCTTCCCCCTATTTCCTTCGCCCTTCCTTACCCCCCACTCTCCTTCCCCTGATCTCCTTGCCCCCCTCTCCTTCCCCTCTCACAATGCCCCCACTCTCCTTCACCACCATCTCCTTCCCCCACTCTCATTCCCCCCTCTCCTTCCCCCTTCCTTCACCCCCCTCCTTCCCCCATCTCCTTCCCCCATCTCCTTCCCCCTCTCCTCCCTCCTATGTCCTTCCCCCTTCCTTCCCCCCTCTCCTTCCCCTATCTCTTTCCCTGCCCCTCTTGTTCCCCCCATCTCCTTCCCCTATCTCCTTCCCCCATCTCCTTTCCCACTATCTCTCCTTCCCGCTTCCTTCCACCCCGTCTCCTCTCCCCATCTGCTTCTCCCCCTCTCCTCCCCACTATCTCCTTCCCACTCTCCTTCCCCCTTCCTTCGCCCCCTCCTTCCCCCATCTCCTTCCCCCATCTCCTTACCCCCCCTCCTCCCTCCTATGTCCTTCCCCCTTCATTCCCCCCTCTCCTTCCCCTATCTCCTTCACAAACTCTCCTTCCCCTTTTATCCCACCTTCTTCTTCCCCCTTGTCCTTCCCTCCCCCTCTCGTTCCCCCTATCTCCTTACCACCCCCATCTCCTTCCCCCATCTCCTTCCTCCTTCCTTTCCCCCTTCCCCCCATCCCCTTCCCCCTTCCTCCCCATCCCCTTCCTTCCCACCCTTCTCCTTCCCTCCCATTTCCTTCCCCCTTCCTTCCACCCCTCCTTCCCCAATCTACTTTCCCCCTCTCCTTCCCCACCTCTCTCCTCCTCCCCCCATCTCCTTCCCCTATCTCCTTCCCCCCTCTCCTTCAACACCCTCTCCTTCCTCCTATCTCCTTGCCCCTTCCTTCCCCACCTCTCCTTCACCCCTATTTCCTTCATCCTTCCTTCCCCCTCTCCTTTGCCCCTATCTCCTTCCCCCTTCCTTCCCCCCTCTCCTTCCCCCATCTCCTCCCCACTTCCTTCCCCCCCTTCCCCCCTATCTCCATCCCACTTCCTTCCCCATATCTACTTTCCCCCCGCTTCCCGCCAATCTCCTTCCCCTTCCTTCCCGCACCTCCTTCCCCCATATTCTTCCCCTTCCTTCCCCATCTCTCACCCCTCTCCTTTCGCTCATCTCCTTCCTACCTCTCCTTCCCACCTCTCCTTCCCACTAACTCCTTCCCCCTTCCTTCCCCCCCCTTTCCCACCTATCTCATTCCCCTCCTCCCCCTCTTCCCCTCTATCCCCTTCCCTCCCTCTATCCCGCCTATCTCTTTCCCCATTTCTTCACCCCACTCCTTCCCCCCTATTCCTTCCCCCTTCCTTCCCCCACCTCCTTCCCACCTCTCCTTCCACTTCTCCTTTCCCACATTTCCTTCCCCTTCCTTCCCCTTCCTGCCCCTCCTTCCCGAATACATCCCCCTCTCCTTCCCCCCCCTCCTTCCCCCATCTCCTTCCCCCTTCTCCTTTCCCCCATCTCCTTCCCCCCGCTCTCGTTCCTGCCTATCTCCTTCCCCCAATCTCCTTCCCCATCTCCTTCCCCCTTCCTCCCCCACTCTCCTTCCTTCCTTCCCCCTCTCCTTACCCCCTATCCACCCCCTTTCCTTCCACACTCTCCTTCCTCCATCTCCTTCCCCCTTCCCGCCTACCTCCTTCCCCCTTCTTTCCTCCCCACTTCACCCCTATCTCCTTCCCCCCTCTCCTTCCCGCCTATCTCCTTCCCCCTTCCTTCACCCACTCGTTTACCCCTATCCGCCTCAGGCAACTGTCTGTGTGGAGTTTGCACGTTCTCCCCGTGTCTGCGTGGGTTTCCTCCGGGTTCTCCGGTTTCCTCCAACAGTCCAAAAATGTGCAGGTCAGGTGAATTGGCCATGCTAAATTGCCCGTAGTGTTAGGTAAGGGGTAAATGTAGGGGTATGGGTGGGTTGCGCTTCGGCGGGGCGGTGTGGACTTGTTGGGCTGAAGGGCCTGTTTCCACACTGTAAGTAATCTCATCTAATCTCATCTAATCTCATCTCTTTCCCCCTCTCCCCCCCTTCCCCCACCTCCTCTCCCCATCTCTCGCCCTCTCCTTTCCCCCATCTCCTCCCACCTCTGCTTCCCCTATCTCCTTTCCCCCTATCTCCTTCCCTCTTCCTTTCCCCCCTCCTTCCCCCCCTCTCCTTCCCCCTCTCTTTCCCCCTATCTCCTTCCCACCTCTCATTCCCCCATCTCCTTCCCCCCTCCTTCCGCCTTCCTTCCCCTCCTTCCCCATTCTTCCCCCCTCTCCTTCCCCATCTCCTTCCCCCACTCTCCTTCCCCCGTATCCTTCCCCCTTCCTTCCCTCCTCTCCTTCGCCCCCCCTCTCCTTCACCCCCTCTCCTGCCCCCTCCTTCCCCCATCTCCTTCCCTCCCCCCCTCTTGTTCCTCCCTATCTACTTCCCCCCATCCCCTTCCCCCATCTCCTTCCCCCTTCCTTCCCCCTCTCCTTCCTTCCATCACTCCCTCTCCTTATCCCCTATCGCCTTCCCCCTTCCTTCCCCATCTCCTTCCCCCTTCCCGCCTATCTCCTTCCCCCCCTCCTTCCCCCCTCCTTCCCGCTTCCTTCACTCCTTCTCCTTCCACCTTCATTCCTCCCTTCCCCATCTCCTTCCCCCTTCCTTTCCCCTTTCCTTCCCCCCACTCTCCTTCCCCCCTCTCCTTCCCCCTTCCTTCGCCCCTTCCTTCCCCCTCCTTCCCCCCTCTCCTTCCCCCCTCCTTCCCCCATCTCCTTGCCCCCCTCTCCTTCCCCCATCTCCTTCCCCCATTTCTCCTTCCCCCTTCCTTCCCCATCTCCTTCCCTACCCTCTCCTTACACCATCTCCTTCCCCCATATCTCCGTCCCACCTCTCCAGCCCCCTCTCCTTCCCCCATCTCCTTGCCATCTTTCCCCCCCTCTCCTTCCCCCCCTCTCCTTCCCCCTCTCCTTTACCCCCATCTCATTCCGCCCTCCGACCCACCCTCTCCTTCCCCCTCTCCTTCCCCCACCCTCCCCTTTCCCCCCATTTCCTTCGCCCATCTCCTTCACCCCCTCTCTTACCCCCCTCTGCTTCACCCCCTCTCCTGCCCCCCTCTCCTTCCCCCTATCTCCTTCCCCCTCTCCTTCCCAATCTCCTCCCCTCTCCTTCCCCCCTTTCCTTCCCCCATCTCCTTCCCCCTTCCTTCACCCCTCTCCTTCCCCTCTATCTCCTTCCCCCTTCCTTGCCCCCACTCTTCTTCCACATGATCTCCTTCTCCCCCTCTCCTTACCCCACGTCTCTTTCCCCCCACCTCCTTTCCCCATCTCCTCCCCCTCTCCTTTCCCCCATATCTCCATCCGCCCCATCTCCTTCCCCCCTCTCCTACCCCCTCTCCTTCCACCCCTCCTTCCCCCATATCCTTCCCCCTTCCTTCCCCTTCCCCATCTCCTTCCACCCCTCCTTCCCCGTCTGATTCCCCCCATCCTCCCCCCTCCTTCGCCCCCCTCCTTCTCCCCCCACTTTCCCTCCCATGTCCTTCCCCCCATGTCCTTCCCCCTCTCCTTCCCCCTTCCTTCCCCCCCACTCTCCTTCCCCTGATCTCCTTGCCCCCCTCTCATTCCCTCCTATCACCTTCCCCTAACTCTCATTCGCCCCTATCTCCTTCCCCTATCTCCTTCCCTCCTCTCTCCTTCCCCCCTCTCCTTCCCCACTAACTCCTCCCCTCCTTCCTGCTTCCTTGCACCCTGTCTCCTTCCCCCCATCTGCTTCTCACCATCTCCTTCCCGCCCTCCTCCCACCATCTCCTTCCCCCTTCCTTCCCACCGCTCCTTCCCCCCAGCTCCTTCCCTCCCTCTCCTTCCCCCTTCCTTCAGCCCCCTCTCCTTCCCCCCTCTCCTTCTCCCCATTTCCTTCCCCCCACTCTCCTTCCCCCCATCTCCTTCCCCCCTTGTTCCCCCCCTCTGCTTCCCCCATCTCCTTCCCCCTCTCCTTCCCCCCCTCCTTTCCCACCTCCTTCCTTCCTTCCCACCTCTCCTTGCCCCCTGTCTCCATCCCCCTTCCTTCCCCCCCCTCTCCTTCCCCTCCCTGCCTATCCTCTTTCTCCATCATTCCCCCTCTTCCTTCCCTCTATCTCCTTCCGCTTCCTTCCCCCGTCTCCTTTCCCACTTTCTCCTTCCCACTTCCTTCCCGCTCCTTCCCCCATCTCTTCCCACTTTCTTCCCTCCTCCACCATCTCCTTCCCCATCCTTACCCCCCTCTATTTTCCCATCTCCTTACCCCCCTCCTTCCCCCCTCTCCTTCACCCCCCTCTCCTGCCCCCCTCATTCCCCCCATCTCCTTCCCTTCCCCTCTTGTTCCTCCCTATCTACTTCCCCCATCCCCTTCCCCCATCTCCTTCCCCCTTCCATCCCCCTCTCCTTCCTTCCATCACCCCCTCTCCTTATCCCCTATCGCCCTCCCCCCTCCTTCCCCCTCTCCTTCCCCATTCCTTCCCCCCTCTCCTTCCCCCATCTCCATCCCCCCACTCCTTCCCTCCATCTCCTTCCCCCTTCCTTCCCCCATCTCTCCCCTCTCTCCTTCCCCCATTTCCTTCACACCTTCCTTCCCACCTCTCGTTCCCCCATCTCCTTCCCCCTTCCTTTCTACCCTTCCCCCCCACTCTGTCCCCCTTCCTTCCCCCCTCTTCCCCCTTCCTTCCCCAACTCCTTCCCCATCTCCTTCCCCCTTCCTCCCCATCCCCTTCCTTCCCACCCCTCTCCTTCCTCCCATTTCCTTCCCCTTCCTTCCACCCCTCCTTCCCCCCATCTACTTCCCCCCTCTCCTTCCCCACCCACTCCTTCCCCCATCTCCTTCCCCTATCTCATTCCACCCTCTCCTTCAACACCCTCTCCTTCCTCCTATCTCCTTCCCCCTTCCTTCCCCACCTCTCCTTCACCCCTATTTCCTTCATCCTTCCTTCCCACCTCTCTTTCAACCCTATCTCCTTCCCCCTTCCTTCCCCCCTCTCCTTTGCACCTATCTCCTTCCCCTTCGTCCCCCCTCTTCCCCTCTATCTCCTTCCCTCCCTCTATCCCGCCTATCTCCTACCCCATCTCCTTCCCCCAACTCCTTCCCCCCATCTCCTTCCCCCTTCCTTCTCCCACCTCCTTCCCACCTCTCCTTCCATTTCTCTTTCACCCCATTTCCATCCCCCCTCCTTCCCCCTTCCTTCCTCTTCCTTCCCCTCCTTCCCGAATACTTCCCACTCTCCTTCCCCCCCCCCTCCTTCCCCCATGTCCTTCCCCCCCCTCTCCTTTCCCCCATCTCCTTCCCCCCGCTCTCGGTCCTGCCTATCTCCTTCCCCCCATCTCCTTCCCCATCTCCTTCCCCCTTCCTCCCCAACTCTCCTTCCTTCCTTTCCCCTTCTCCGTACCCCCTATCCTCCCCCTTTCCTTCCACCCTCTCCTTCCCCCATCTCCTTCCCCCCTTCCCGCCTATCTCCTTCCCCCCTTCTTCCCCCCTCCTTCCCCCTTCTGTCCCCCCCACTTCACCCCTATCTCCTTTCCCCCTCTCCTTCCCACCTATCTCCTTCCCCCTTCCTTCCCCCACCTCCTTCCCCCATCTCCTTCCCAATTCCACCCCCCATCTCTCCCCCTCTCCTTCCCCCATCTCCTTCCCACCTCTGCTTCCCCCTATCTCCTTTCCCCCTAGCTCCTTCCCTCTTCCTTTCCCCCGCCTTCCCCCCCTCCTTCCCCCATCTCCTTCCCACCTCTCCTACCCCCATCTCCTTCCCCCCTCCTTCCGCCTTCCTTCCCCTCCTTCCCCATTCCTTCCCCCCTCTCCTTCCCCATCTCCTTCCCCCACTCTCCTTCCCCCCGTATCCTTCCCCCTTCCTTCCCTCCTCTCCTTCGCCCCCCTCTCCTTCACCCCCTCTCCTGCCCCCTCCTTCCCCCATCTCCTTCCCTCCCCCTCACGTTCCTCCGACTCTACTTCCCTCATCCCCTTCCCCAATCTCCTTCCCCCTTCCTTCCCCCTCTCCTTCCTTCCATCACCCCCTCTCCTTATCCCCTATCGCCTTCCCCCTTCCTTCCCCCTCTCCTTCCCCATCTCCTTCCCCCCTTCCCGCCTATATCCTTCCCCACTCCTTCCCCATTCCTTCCCGCTTCCTTCACCCCTTCTCCTTCCACCTTCATTCCCCCCTTCCCCAACTCCTTCCCTCTTCCTTCCTCCCTCCTTCCCCAACCCCTTCCCGCCTATCTCCTTGCCCCTTCCTTCCCCCCAATCCTTCTCCCATCTCCTTCCCCCTTCCTTCCCACATCTCTCCCCACTCTCCTTCCCCCATTTCCTTCACACCTTCCTTCCCACCTCTCCTTCCCCCATCTCCTTCCCCCTTCCTTTCCACCTTCCCCCCCATCTCTGTCCCCCTTCCTTCCCCCCTCTTCTCCCTATCTCCTTCCCCCTTCCTTCCCCAACTCCTTCCCCATCTCCTTCCCCCTTCCTTCCCCCATCTCTCCCCCCTCTCCTTACACCCATCTCCTTCCCACCTCTCCTTCCCACCTCTCCTTCCCCCATCTCTTTCCTCCCTCCTTCCCCTTCCTTCCCCTCCTTCCCCTCTCCTTCCCCCCTCTCCTTCCCCCATCTCCTTCCCCCACTCTCCTTCCCCCATCTCCTTCCCCCTTCCTTCCCCCCTCTTCCCCCTATCTCCTTCCCCCTTCCTTCCTCAACTCCTTCCCCATCTCCTTCCCCCTTCCTTCCCCCATCTCTCCCCCTCTCCTTACCCCCATCTCCTTCCCCAACTCTCCTTCCCCCATCTCCTTCCACCTTCCTTCCCCCCCTCTCCTTCCACCCGATCTCCTTTCCCCCTCTCCTTACCCCACGTCTCTTTCCCCCCACCTCATTCCCCCGATCTCCTCCACCCTCCTTTCCCCATCTCCATCCGCACCATCTCCCCTCTCCTTCCCCCTATCTCCTTCCCCCTCTCCTTCCCCCCCACTCTCCTTCCCCCATCTCCTTCCCCCCTCCTTCCCCCCTCTGCTTCCCCCCTCTCCTTCCACCTCTCCTTCCCCCCCACCTTCCCTCCCATCTCCTTCCCCCTATCTCCTTCCCCCTCTCCTTCCCCCCCACTCTCCTTCCCCCATCTCCTTCCCCCCCACCTTCCCTCCCATCTCCTTCCCCCATCTCCGTCCTCCCCTCTCCTTCCCCTCTCCTTCGCCCTCCTCCTTCCACCCTCTCCTTCCCCATTCCTTCCCCGCTCTCCTTCTCCTATCTCCTTCGCCCTTCCTTCCCCCCACTCTCCTTCCCCTGATCTCCTTGCCCCCCTCTCCTTCCCCTATCACAATACCCCCACTCTCCTTCACCACCATCTCCTTCCCCCACTCTCCTTCCCCCCTCTCCTTCCCCCTTCCTTCGCCCCCTCCTTCCCCCCTCCTTCCCCCTTCCTTCCCCCCTCTCCTTCCTCCATCTCCTTCCCCTATCCTTCACCCCCCTCTCCTTCCCCTATCTCCTTGCCTGCCTCTCTTGTACCCCCTATCTCCTTCCCCCCTCCTTCCCCCATCTCCTTCCCCTATCCTTCACCCCCATCTCCTTCCCCCATCTCCTTTCCCACTATCTCCTTCCCCGCTCTCCTTCCCGCTTCCTCCACCCCTTCTCCTTCCACCTTCATTCCCCCCTTCCCCATCTCCTTCCCCCTTCCTTCCCCCCCTCCTTCACCCAACTCCTTCCCGCCTATCTCCTTGCCCCTTCCTTCCCCCCACTCCTTCCCCATCTCCTTCCCCCTTCCTTCCCCCATCTCTCCCCACTCTCCTTCCCCCATTTCCTTCACACCTTCCTTCCCACCTCTCCTTCCCCCATCTCCTTCCCCCTTCCTTTCCACCCTTCCCCCCATCTCTGTCCCCCTTCCTTCCCCCCTCTTCTCCCTATCTCCTTCCCCCTTCCTTCCCCAACTCCTTCCCCATCTCCTTCCCCCTTCCTTCCCCCATCTCTCCCCCCTCTCCTTACACCCATCTCCTTCCCACCTCTCCTTCCCACCTCTCCTTCCCCCATCTCTTTCCTCCCTCCTTCCCCTTCCTTCCCCTCCTTCCCCCCTCTTCCCCCTATCTCCTTCCCCTTCCTTCCTCAACTCCTTCCCCATCTCCTTCCCCCTTCCTTCCCCCATCTCTCCCCCTCTCCTTACCCCCATCTCCTTCCCCCATCTCCTTCCCCCTTCCTTCCCCCCTCTCATGCCCCCCTCCTACCCCTAATCTCCTTCCCCCCTCCTCCACCCATCTCCTTCCCCCTTATCCTTCCCCCCCTCTGCTTCCCCCATCTCCTTCCCCCTTCCTTCCCCCCTCTGCTTCCCCCATCCTTCCCCCCTCTCCTTCCACCCGATCTCCTTTCCCCCTCTCCTTACCCCACGTCTCTTTCCCCCCACCTCATTCCCCCGATCTCCTCCCCCCTCCTTTCCCCCATCTCCTTCTGCACCATCTCCCCTCTCCTTCCCCCTATCTCCTTCCCCCTCTCCTTCCCCCCACTCTCCTTCCCCCATCTCCTTCCCCCCTCCTTCCCCCCCTCTGCTTCCCCCTCTCCTTCCACCTCTCCTTCCCCCCCAACTTCCCTCCCATCTCCTTCCCCCAACTCCATCCCCCCATCTCTGTCCTCCCCTCTCCTTCCCCCCTCCTTCGCCCTCCTCCTTCCACCCTCTCCTTCCCCATTCCTTCCCCGCTCTCCTTCCCCCTTCTCCTTTGCCCTTCCTTCCCCCCACTCTCCTTCCCCTGATCTCCTTGCCCCCCTCTCCTTCCCCTATCACAATACCCCCACTCTCCTTCACCACCATCTCCTTCCCCCACTCTCCTTCCACCCTCTCCTTCCCCCTTCCTTTGCCCCAACCTTCCCCCCTCCTTCCCCCTTCCTTCCCCCCTCTCCTTCCCCCATCTCCTTCCCCTATCCTTCACCCCCCTCTCCTTCCCCTATCTCCTTGCCTGCCCCTCTTGTACCCCCCATCTCCTTCCCCCCATCTCCTTTCCCACTATCTCCTTCTCCGCTCTCCTTCCCGCTTCCTTCACCCCTTCTCCTTCCACCTTCATTCCCCCTTCCCCATCTCCTTCCCCCTTCCTTCCCCCCCTCCTTCACCCAACTCCTTCCCGCCTATCTCCTTGCCCCTTCCTTCCCCCCACTCCTTCCCCATCTCCTTCCCCCTTCCTTCCCCCATCTCTCCCCACTCTTCTTCCCCCATTTCCTTCACACCTTCCTTCCCACCTCTCCTTCCCCCATCTCCTTCCCCCTACCTTTCCACACTTCCCCCCCATCTCCGTCCCCCTTCCTTCCCCCCTCATCCCCCTATCTCCTTCCCCTTCCTTCCCCAACTCCTTCCCCATCTCCTTCCCCCTTCCTTCCCCATCTCTCCCCCTCTCCTCACCCCCATCTCCTTCCCACCTCTCCTTCCCACCTCTCCTTTCCCCCATCTCTTTCCTCCCTCCTTCCCCTCCTTCCCCATTCCTTCCCCCCTCTCCTTCCCCCATCTCCTTCCCCCACTCTCCTTTCCCCACTCTCCTTCCCCCCATATCCTTCCTACCTCTCCTTCCCCCTTCCTTCCAACCCTCTCCTTCCCCCTCTCCTTCACCCCTCTCCTTCCCCCTCTCCTTCAACACATCTCCTTCCCCATCTCTTTCCCCTTCCTTGCCCCTCTCCTTCCTTCCTCCCCCCTTCTCCTTACCCCCTATCCTTCCCCCTTCCTTCCCCCCTCTCCTTCCCACATCTCCTTCCCCCCTTCCCGACTATCTCCTTCCCCCCTCCTTCCCCTCCTCTCCTTCCCCCATCTCCATCCCTCTTCCTTCATCCCCTCTCCTTCCACCTTCATTCCCCCTTCCCCCTATTTCCTTCCCCCTTTCTTCCGCCCCCCACTTCCCCCCATCTGCTTCCCCTTCTTTCCCCACTTCTACTTCCCCCTATCTCTTTCCCCCCCAAACCTTCCCGCCTATCGCCTTTCCCCTTCCTTCCCCCTTCTCCTTCCCACCTCTCACCTTCCCCCTTCCTTACTCCTCCTCCTTCCCCCCATCTCCTTCCTTCCACCTTCCTTCCCCCCTCTCCTTCCCCCATCTCCATCCTTCTCCCTTCCTTCTCACCCTCTCCTTCCCCCATCTCCTTCCTTACCCCTTCCTTCCCCCTTCCCCCTCCTCCTTCCCCTCCATCTCCTCCTTCCACCTTCCTTCCCCCTTCCTTCCGCCCCCTCTCCTTCCCCATCTCCTTCCTTCCCCCTTCCCCTCCATCTCCTCCTTCCACATTCCTTCCCCCTTCCTTCCCCCGCTCTCCTTCCCCCATCTCCTTCCTTCCCCCTTCCTGCCCCCCTTCCTTCCCCTTACTTCCCCCCTCTCTTTCCCCCTCTCCTTCCCCCTCTCCTTCCCCCCTTCCCCATCTCCTTCCTTTCACATCTCCTTCCTTCCCCCTTCCTTCCTCCCCTCTCCTTCCCCCCTCCTTCCCCCATCTCCTTCCTTCCCCCTTCCTTCCCCCTCTCCTTCCCCCATCTCCTTCCTTCCTCTTTCCTTCCCCCCTCTCTGCCCCCATCTCCTTCCTCCCCCATTTCTTCCCCCCTCTCCTTCCACCTCTCTCCTTCCTTCCCCATCTCCTTCCATCCCCCTCCTCCCCCTCTCCTTCCTCCCCATCTCCTTTCTACCCCCATCTCCTTCCCTCCATCTCCTTCCCCCATCTCCTTCCTTCCCCCCTCCTTCCAGCCCCTTCCTTCCCCCTTCCTTCCCCCCTCCTTCCCCCACTCTCCTTCCCCCACTCTCCATCCCCCCTCTCCTTCCTACCCCCTTCCTACCCCCTTCTTCCCCCTCCTTCCCCCCTCCTTCCCTCCCATCTCCTTCCTTCCCCCTTTCCTTCCCCCGTCCTTCCTTCCCCCTTCCTCCCCCCTCTCCTTCCCCCAATCTCCTTCCTTCCCCCTTCCTTCCCCCCTCTCTTTACCCCTCTCCTTCCCCCTCTCCTTCCCCCTCTCCTTCCCCCTTCCCCCATCTGCTTCCTTTCACATCTCCTTCCTTCCCCCTTCCTTCCTCCCCTCTCCTTCCCCCTCCTTCTCCCATCTCCTTCCTTCCCCTTCCTTCCCCCTCTCCTTCCCCCATCTCCTTGCTTCCTCTTTCCTACCGCCCTCTCCACCCCATCTCCTTCCTCCCCCCTTCCCCCCCTCCTTCCACCCCTCTCATTCCTTCCCCATCTCCTTCCTTCCCCCTCCTCCCCCTCTCCTTCGTCCCCATCTCCTTCCTACCCACATCTCCTTCCCTCCATCTCCTTCACCCCATCTCCTTCCTTCCCCCTCCTTCCCCCACTCTCCTTCCCCCTCTCTCCTTCCCCCACTCTCCTTCCTTTCCTCTTTCCTTCCCCCATCCTTCCTCCCCCCTCCTTCCCTCCCTCTCCTTCCCGCATCTCCTTCCATCCCCCTTCCTTCCCCACTCCTTCCCCCGCTCTCCTTCCTTCCCCCTTTCCTTCCCCCATCCTTCCTCCCCCCTCCTTCCCCCTCTCCTTCCCCATCTCCTTCCTTCCCCCTTCCTTCCCCACTCCTTCCCCCGCTCTCCTTCATACCCCCTTCCTACCCCCACCTGCCTCCCTCCTTCCTTCCCCCTTCCTTCCCCCATCCTTCCCCCTTACCCCATATCCTTCCTTCCCCGGTCTCCTTCCTCCCCCCCTCTCCTTACCCCCTCCTTCCTTCCCTCCCTCCTTCCTCCACCCTTCTTCCCCCTCTCCTTCCCCCCTCTCCTTCCTCCCCATCTCCTTCCTTCTCCCTTCCTTCCACCCTCTCCTTCCCCCATCTCCTTCCTTACCCCTTCCTTCCCTTTCCCCCTCCTCCTTCCCCTCCATCTCCTCCTTCCACCTTCCTTCCACCTTCCTTCCCCCTTCCTTCCGCCCCCTCTCCTTCCACCATCTCCTTCCTTCCCCCTTCCCCAGCATCTCCTCCTTCCACATTCCTTCCCCCTTCCTTCTCCCCCTCTCCTTCCCCCATCTCCTTCCTTCCCCCCTTCTTCCACCCCCTTCCTTCCCCCTTCCTTCCCCCCCTCCTTCCCCCCCTCCTTCCCCACTCCTTCCCCCGCTCTCCTTCATACCCCCTTCCTACCCCCACCTGCCTCCCTCCTTCCTTCCCCCTTCCTTCCCCCATCCTTCCCCCTTACCCCATATCCTTCCTTCCCCGGTCTCCTTCCTCCCCCCCTCTCCTTACCCCCTCCTTCCTTCCCTCCCTCCTTCCTCCACCCTTCTTCCCCCTCTCCTTCCCCCCTCTCCTTCCTCCCCATCTCCTTCCTTCTCCCTTCCTTCCACCCTCTCCTTCCCCCATCTCCTTCCTTACCCCTTCCTTCCCTTTCCCCCTCCTCCTTCCCCTCCATCTCCTCCTTCCACCTTCCTTCCACCTTCCTTCCCCCTTCCTTCCGCCCCCTCTCCTTCCACCATCTCCTTCCTTCCCCCTTCCCCAGCATCTCCTCCTTCCACATTCCTTCCCCCTTCCTTCTCCCCCTCTCCTTCCCCCATCTCCTTCCTTCCCCCCTTCTTCCACCCCCTTCCTTCCCCCTTCCTTCCCCCCCTCCTTCCCCCCCTCCTTCCCTCCCAACTCCTTCCTTCCCCCGTCCTTCCTTCCCCCTTCTTTCCCCCTCCTTCCCCCTCTCCTTCCTTCCCCCTTCCTTCCCCTTCCTTCCCCCCTCTCCTTCCCTCCTCTCCTTCACTCCATCTCCTTCCTTCCCCCCTCCTTCCCCCACTCTCCTTCCCCCACTCTGCTTCCCCCCCTCTCCTTCCCCCCTCTCCATCCTTCCCCCTCCTTCCCCCTTCTTCCCCCCTCCTTCCCTCCCATCTCCTTCCTTCCCCCTTTCCTTCCCCCGTCCTTCCTCCACCCTCCTTCCCCTCCTTCCCCCCTCTCCTTCCTTCCCCCATCCTTCCCCCATCCTACACCCCGTCCTTCATTCCCCCTTCCTCCCTACACCTGCCCCCCTCCTTGCTTCCCCTTCCTTCCCCCATCCTTCCCCCCTTCCCGCATCTCCTTCCTTCCCTGGATTCCTTCCTCCCCCCCTCTCCTTCCCCCACTCTCCTTCCTTCCTACCTCCTTCCTCCTCCCTTCTTCCCCCTCTCCTGCCCCCCTCTTCTTCCTTTCCCCACTCCTTCCTTCCCTCCCCTCTCCTTCACCCCCTTTTCTTCCGCCCCTCTCCTACCCCCCTCCTTCCTTCCCCCCCCACTCTCCTTCCTTCCCCCCTCTCCTTCCTTCCCCCCTCTCCTTCCTTACCCCGCTCCTTCCTTCCCCCTCTCCTTCCTTCCCCCTTTCTTGCCCAATCTCCTTCCCCATCTCCTTCCTTCCCCCTTCCCCCTTCCTTCACCCCTCCTTCCCCCTCTCCTTCCTTCCCCCTTCCTAACCCCATCCTACCCCCCTCTCCTTCATTCCCCTTCCTCTCCACACCTGCCCCCCTCCTTCCTTCCCCCTTCCTTCCCCACATCCTTCCCCCCTCCCCCCATCTCTTTCCTTCCCCGTCTCCTTCCTCCTCCCCTCTCCTTCCCCCCCTCCTTCCTTCCCTCCCTCCTTCCTCCCCTTCTTCCCCCTCTCCTTCCCCCCTCTTCTTCTTTTCACCCCTCCTTCCTTCCCTCCCCTCTCCTTCACCCCCTAACCTTCCACACCTCTCCTTCCACCCTCTCCTTCCTTCCCCCCCACTCTCCTTCCTTCCCCCCCTCTCTCTTCCTTCCCCCCCTCTCCTTCCTTACCCCCTTCCTTCCTACCCCCTCTCCTTCCTTCCCTCTCCTCCTTCCTTCCCCCATTTCCTTCCTTCCTCCATCTCCTTCCTTCCCCCATCTCCTTCCTTCCCCCTTCCTTCCCCCCTTCTCCATCTCCATTCTTCCCCCTTCCTTCCCCCTCTCCTTCCTTCCCCCTTCCTTCCCCCCCTCCTTCCCCCCCTCCTTCCCTCCCAACTCCTTCCTTCCCCCGTCCTTCCTTCCCCCTTCTTTCCCCCTCCTTCCCCCTCTCCTTCCTTCCCCCTTCCTTCCCCTTCCTTCCCCCCTCTCCTTCCCTCCTCTCCTTCACTCCATCTCCTTCCTTCCCCCCTCCTTCCCCCTCTCTCCTTCCCCCACTCTGCTTCCCCCCTCTCCTTCCCCCCTCTCCATCCTTCCCCCTCCTTCCCCCTTCTTCCCCCCTCCTTCCCTCCCATCTCCTTCCTTCCCCCTTTCCTTCCCCCGTCCTTCCTCCACCCTCCTTCCCCTCCTTCCCCCCTCTCCTTCCTTCCCCCTTCCTTCCCCCATCCTACACCCCGTCCTTCATTCCCCCTTCCTCCCTACACCTGCCCCCCTCCTTGCTTCCCCTTCCTTCCCCCATCCTTCCCCCCTTCCCGCATCTCCTTCCTTCCCTGGATTCCTTCCTCCCCCCCTCTCCTTCCCCCACTCTCCTTCCTTCCTACCTCCTTCCTCCTCCCTTCTTCCCCCTCTCCTGCCCCCCTCTTCTTCCTTTCCCCACTCCTTCCTTCCCTCCCCTCTCCTTCACCCCCTTTTCTTCCGCCCCTCTCCTACCCCCCTCCTTCCTTCCCCCCCCACTCTCCTTCCTTCCCCCCTCTCCTTCCTTCCCCCCTCTCCTTCCTTACCCCGCTCCTTCCTTCCCCCTCTCCTTCCTTCCCCCTTTCTTGCCCAATCTCCTTCCCCATCTCCTTCCTTCCCCCTTCCCCCTTCCTTCACCCCTCCTTCCCCCTCTCCTTCCTTCCCCCTTCCTAACCCCATCCTACCCCCCTCTCCTTCATTCCCCTTCCTCTCCACACCTGCCCCCCTCCTTCCTTCCCCCTTCCTTCCCCACATCCTTCCCCCCTCCCCCCATCTCTTTCCTTCCCCGTCTCCTTCCTCCTCCCCTCTCCTTCCCCCCCTCCTTCCTTCCCTCCCTCCTTCCTCCCCTTCTTCCCCCTCTCCTTCCCCCCTCTTCTTCTTTTCACCCCTCCTTCCTTCCCTCCCCTCTCCTTCACCCCCTAACCTTCCACACCTCTCCTTCCCCCCTCTCCTTCCTTCCCCCCCACTCTCCTTCCTTCCCCCCTCTCTCTTCCTTCCCCCCCTCTCCTTCCTTACCCCCTTCCTTCCTTCCCCCTCTCCTTCCTTCCCTCTCCTCCTTCCTTCCCCCATTTCCTTCCTTCCCCCATCTCCTTCCTTCCCCCATCTCCTTCCTTCCCCCTTCCTTCCCCCCTTCTCCATCTCCATTCTTCCCCCTTCCTTCCCCCTCTCCTTCCTTCCCCCTTCCTTCCCCCTTCCTTCCCCCCTCTCCTTCCCCATCTCCTTCCTTCCCCATCTCCTTCCTTCCACCTTCCTTCCCCTTCCCCCTCCTCCTTTCCCCATCTCCTTCCCTCCACCTTCCTTCCCCCTTCCCCTCCATCTCCTCCTTCCACCTTCCTTCCCCCTTCCTTCCGCCCCCTCTCCTTCCCCCATCTCCTTCCTTCCCCCCTCCTTCCCCCATCTCCTTCCTTCTCCCTTCCTCCCCCCCTTCCTTCCCCTTCCTTCCCCCCTCTCCTTCCCCCAATCTCCTTCCTTCCCCCTTCCTTCCCCCCTCTCTTTACACCTCTCCTTCCCCCTCTCCTTCCCCCCTTCCCCATCTCCTTCCTTTCACCTCTCCTTCCTTCCCCCTTCCTTCCTCCCCTCTCCTTCCTCCCCCCTCCTTCCCCTCCTTCCCCCCTCTCCTTCCCGCAGCTCCTTCCTTCCCCCTTACTTCCCCCATCCTTCATTCCCCCTTCCTCCCCCCACCTGCCCCCCTCCTTCCTTCCCCTTCCTTCCCCCATCCTTCCCCCCTTCCCGCATCTCCTTCCTTCCCTGGATTCCTTCCTCCCCCGTCTCCTTCCCCCGCTCTCCTTCCTTCCTACCTCCTTCCTCCTCCCTTCTTCCCCCTCTCCTGCCCCCCTCTTCTTCCTTTCCCCACTCCTTCCTTCCCTCACCTCTCCTTCACCCCCTCTTCTTCCGCCCCTCTCCTACCCCCCTCCTTCCTCCCCCCCCACTCTCCTTCCTTCCCCCCTCTCCTTCCTTCCCCCCTCTCCTTCCTTACCCTGCTCCTTCCTTCCCCCTCTCCTTTCTTCCCCATCTCCTTCCTTCCCCCTTTCTTGCCCAATCTCCTTCCCCATCTCCTTCCTTCCCCCTTCCTTCCCCCTCTCCTTCCCCATCTCCTTCCTTCCCCCTTTCTTCACCCCTCCTTCCCCCTCTCCTTCCTTCCCCCTTCCATACCCCATCCTACCCCCCCTCCTTCATTCCCCCTTCCTCCCCACACCTGCCCCCCTCCTTCCTTCCCCCTTCCTTCCCCAGATCCTTCCCCCCTCCCCCCATCTCTTTCCTTCCCCCGTCTCCTTCCTCCTCCCCTCTCCTTCCCCCCTCTCCTTCCTTCCCTCCCTCCTTCCTCCCCCTTCTTCCCCCTCTCCTTCCCCCTCTTCTTCTTTTCACCCCTCCTTCCTTCCCTCCCCTGTCCTTCACCCCCTCTCCTTCCACACCTCTCCTTCCCCCCTGTCCTTCCTTCCCCCCTCTCTCTTCCTTCCCCCCTTTTCTTCCTTACCTCCCTCCTTCCTTCCCCCTCTCCTTCCTTCCCCCATCTCCTTCCTTCCCCCATTTCCTTCCTTCCCCATCTCCTTCCTTCCCCCATCTCCTTCCTTCCCCCTTCCCCTCCATCTCCTCCTTCCACCTTCCTTCCCCCCTCCTTCCCCCATCTCCTTCCTTCCCCCTTCCTCCCCCCCTTCCTTCCCCTTCCTTCCCCCCTCTCCTTCCCCCAATCTCCTTCCTTCCCCCTTCCTTCCCCCCTCTCTTTACCCCTCTCCTTCCCCCTCTCCTTCCCCCCTTCCCCATCTCCTTCCTTTCACCTCTCCTTCCTTCCCCTTCCTTCCTCCCCTCTCCTTCCCCCCTCCTTTCCCCATCTACTTCCTTCCTGTTTCCTTCCCCCCTCTCCGCCCCCATCTCCTTCCTCCCCCCTTTCTTCCCCCCTCTTCTTCCACCCCTTTCCTTCCTTCCCCATCTCCTACCTTCCCCCTCCTTTCATCCCCCTTCTATCCCCCTCTCCTGACTTCGCCCCCCCCTCCTTCCCACCATCTCCTTCCTTCCCCCCATCTCCTTCCTCCCCCCCTCCTTCCCCCATCTCCTTCATTCCCCTCTCTCCTTCCCCCCTCGGTCCCCCCCTTGCCCCCTCTCCTTCCTTCCACCCATCTCCTTCCTTCCACCCATCTCCTTCCTCCCCACCTTCCCCCCTTCCTCTTCATCACCTTCCTTCCCCATCCCCTTGCCCCCCCTTCCCCATCTCCTTCCCCATTCCTTCCCCCTCCTTCCCACCTCTCTCCTCCCCCTTCTTTACTACCCCTCTCCTTCCCCCATCTCCTTCCTTCCCCCTCACATTCCTTCCCCCTTCCTTCCCCCCTCCATCCCCCCTCTCCTTCTGCCTATCTCCTGACTTCCCCCCTCCTTCACCCCGATGTCCTTCCTTCCCCCATCTCCTTCCTCCCCCTCCTTCAACTCCCTCTCCTTCCCCATCTCCTTCCTTCCCCATTCCTTCCCCCCTCTCCTTCCCCCATCTCCTTCCTTCCTTCCCCCTCTACTTCCTTCCCCCTCCCTTCACCCCCTCCTTCCCCCCTCTCCTTCCCCCATCTCCTGCCTTCCCCACCTCTCCTTCCCCCATTTCCTTCCTTCCCCCCTCCTTCCCTGCCCCCCTCCTTCCTCCCCCCTGTTCTTCCTTCCACCATCCTTCATTCCTGCCCTCCTACACCCCATCTCCTTCCTGGCTCCCCCTTACACCCCCCTCTCCTTCCTTCTCCCCCTCTCTCCTTCCCCCCCTCCCCTTCTCCCCCATCTCCTTCATTCTGCCCCCTCTCCTTCCCCCCTCTCCTTCACCACCATCTCCTTCCTTCCCCCTTCCCCCCTCCTTCCCCATCACCTTCCTTCCCCCAACACCTTCCTTCCCCCCCTCCTCACCCCTTCCTTCCCCCTTCCTTCCCCACTCTCATTTCCCCATCTCTCCTTCCCCCGTCCTTCCTCCCCTCTCCTTCACCCCCCCTTCTTCCCCCTTCCTTGCCCCCTCCATCCCCCCTCTCTTTTCCCCCATCTCCTTCCTTCCCCCCCTCTCCTTCCCCCCATCTCCTTCCTTCTCCCTTCCTTCCCCCCTCTCTTTCCCCCTCTCCTTCCCCCTCTCCTTCCCCCCTTCCCCATCTCCTTCCTTTCACATCTCCTTCCTTCCCCCTTCCTTCCTCCCCTCTCCTTCCCCCCTCCTTCCCCCATCTACGTCCTTCCCCCTTCCTTCCCCCTCTCCTCCCCCCTCTCCTTCCCACAACTCCTTCCTTCCTCTTTCCTTCCCCCCTCTCCGCCCCTCATCTCCTTCCTCCCTCCTTGCTTCCCCCCTCTTCTTCCACCCCTTTCCTTCCTTCCCCATCCTCCCCCCTCTCCTTCCTCACCATCTCCTTCCTACCCCATCTCCTTCCCTCCATCTCCTTCCCCATCTCCTTCCTTCCCCCCTCCTTCCACCCCTTCCTTCCCCCTTACATCCCCCCGTCTCCTTCCCCCCTCTCCTTCACCCCATCTCCTTCCTTCCCCCCTCCTTCCCCCACTCTCCTTCCCCCACTCTCCTTCCCCCACTCTCCTTCCTTCCCCCTTCCTGCCCCCTTCTTCCCCCTCCTTCCCTCCTCCTTCCCTCCCATCTCCTTCCTTCCCCCCTTTCCTTCCTCCGTCCTTCCTTCCTCCTTCTTTCCCCCTCCTTCCCCCCTCCTTCCTTACCCCACTCCTTCCTTCCCCCCTCCTTTCTTCCCCCCTCTCCATCCCCCTCTCCTACCTTCCCCCTTTATTCCCCCCTCCTTCCCCCCTCTCCTTCACCCCCATCTCCTTCCTTCTCCCCATCTCCTTCCTTCCCCCCTCATTCCCCCATCTCCTATCTTCCCCCTTCCTTCCCCCTCTCCATCCTTCCCCCTTTCTTCCCCCCTACTTCCACCCCTCGCCTTCCCCCATCTCCTGCCTTCACCCCCCCTCTTCTTCCCCCATCTCATTCCTTCCCCCCATCTCCTTCCTCTCCCCCTCCTTTGCCCCCTCTCCTTCCTTCCACCCCTCTTTCCCTCCCACCCTCTCCTTCTTCTCCCCTCTCCTTCCTTCCGCCCCCCTCCTTCCTTCCCCCCTACTTAGCCCCTCCTTCCCCCCATCTCCTTCATTCCCCCTCTCTCCTTCCCCCCCTCCTTCCCACCCTTTGCCCCTCTCCTTCCTTCCCCCATCTCCTTCCTTCCACCCATCTCCTTCATCGCCTCCTTCCCCCCTTCCTCCCCGTCTCCTTCTTTCCCCCAATCTCCTTGCCCCCTCCTCCCCATCTCCTTCCCCCTTCTTTCCACCCCACCTTCCCCCCATCTACTTCCCCCTTCCTTCTCCCCTGTCCTTCCCCCCTCTCCTTCCTCCCCACCACTCTCCTTCCTTCCCCCTCTCCAGTCTTCTCCCCTCCTACCTTCCCCCTCCTTTCGTCCCCCTTCTATCCCCCTCTCCTGACTTCCCCCTTTATTCCCCCTCTTTCCCACCATCTCCTTCCTTCCCCCCATCTCCTTCCTCCCCCCCCTTCAACCCCATCTCCTTCCTTCTCCCCATCTCCTTCCTTCCCCCCTCATTCCCCCATCTCCTTTCTTCCCCCTTCCTTCCCCCCGGTATCCTTCCCCCTTCCTTCCCCCCTCCGTCCACCCCTCGCCTTCCCCCCATCTCCTGCCTTCACCCCCCTCTCCTTCCCCCATCTCCTTCCTTCCCCCTATCTCCTTCCTCTCCCCCTCCTTCACCCCCTCTCCTTCCTTCCACCCCTCCTTCCCTCCCACCCTCTCCTTCTTCTCCCCTCTCCTTCCTTCTGCCCCCCTCCTTCCTTCCCCCCTACTTCCCCCTCCTTCCCCCATCTCCTTCATTCCCCTCTCTCCTTCCCCCCTTGTTCCCCCCCTTGCCCCCTCTCCTTCCTTCCACCCATCTCCTTCCTTCCACCCATCTCCTTCCTCCCCTCCTTCCCCCCTTCCTCTTCATCACCTTCCTTCCCCATCCCCTTGCCCCCTTCCCCCATCTCCTTCCCCATTCCTTCCCCCCTCCTTCCCACCTCTCTCCTCCCCCCTTCTTTACTACCCCTCTCCTTCCCCCATCTCCTTCCTTCCCCCTCACATTCCCTCCCCCTTCCTTACCCCCTCCATCCCCCCTCTCCTTCTGCCCATCTCCTGCCTTCCCCCCCTCCTTCACCCCCGATCTCCTTCCTTCCCCCATCTCCTTCCTCCCCCTCCTTCAACTCCCTCTCCTTTTTTCTCCCCATCTCCTTCCTCCCCCCCCATCTCCTTCCTTCCCCCTTCCTTCCCCCCTCTCCTTCCCCATCTCCTTCCTTCCCCATTCCTTCCCCCCTCTCCTTCCCCCATCTCCTTCCTTCCCCCTTCCTTCCCCCTCTACTTCCTTCCCCCTCCCTTGACCCCCTCCTTCCCCCCTCTCCTTTCCCCATCTCCTGCCTTCCCCACCTCTCCTTCCCCCATTTCCTTCCTTCCCCCCTCCTTCCCTGCTCCCCTCCTTCCTCCCCCCTGTTCTTCCTTCCCCCATCCTTCCTTCCCCCCCTCCTACACCCCATCTCCTTCCTGGCTCCCCCTTACACCCCCCTCTCCTTCATTCTCCCCCCTCTCCTTCCCCCTCCCCTTCTCCCCCCATCTCCTTCATTCTGCCCCCTCTCCTTCCCCCTCTCCTTCACCACCATCTCCTTCCTTCCCCCTTTCCCCCTCCTTCCCCATCACCTTCCTTCCCCCCAACTCCTTCCTTCCCCCCCTCCTCACCCCTTCCTTCCACCTTCCTTCCCCCCTCTCATTTCCCCATCTCTCCTTCCCCCGTCCTTCCTCCCCTCTCCTTCACCCCCCCTCCTTCCCCCTTCATTGCCCCCTCCACCCCCCCTCTCTTTTCCCCATCTCCTTCCTTCCCCCCTCTCCTTCCCCCATCTCCATCCTTCCCTCTTCCTTCCCCCATCTCCTTCCTTCTCCCTTCCTTGCCCCCGCTCCTTACCCCATCTCCTTGCTTCTCCTTTCCTTCCCCCCTCTCATTCCCCCATCTCCTTCCTTACCCCTTCCTTCCCCCTCCCCCCTCCTCCTTCCCCCATCTCCTTCCTTCCACCTTCCTTCCCCCTTCCCGTCCATCTCCTCCTTCCACCTTCCTTCCCCCTTCTTCCGCCCCCTCTCCTTCCCCATCTCCTTCCTTCCCCCTTCCCCTCCATCTCCTCCTTCCACCTTCCTTCCACCTTCCTTCCCCCCTCTCCTTCCCCCATTTCCTTCCTTCCCACTTCCTTCCCCCCTTGCTTCCCCTTCCTTCACCCTCTCCTTCCCCCAATCTCCTTCCTTCCCCTTGCTTCCCCCTCTCCTTCCCCCAATCTCCTTCCTTCCAACTTCCTTCCCCCCTCTATTTCCCCCTCTCCTTCCCCCTCTCCTTCCCCCTTCCCCCATCTGCTTCCTTTCACATCTTCTTCCTTTCCCCTTCCTTCCTCCCCTCTCCTTGCCCCCTCCTTCCACCATCTCCTTCCTTCCCCCTTCCTTCCCCCGCTCCTCCCCCTCTCCTTCCCCCGATCTCCTTCCTTCCTCTTTCCTTCCCCCCTCTCTGCCCCCCATCTGCTTCCTCCCCATTTCTTCCCCCTCTCCTTCCACCCCTCTCCTTCCTTCCCCATCTCCTTCCTTCCCTCTCCTCCCCCTCTCCTTCCTCCCCATCTCCTTCCTACCCCCATCTCCTACCCTCCATCTCCATCCCCCATCTCCTTCCTTCCCCCCTTCCTTCCCCCTTCCTTCCCCCTTACTTCCCCCCTCTCCTTCCCCCACTCTCCTACCCCCTCTCCTTCCTTCCCCCCTCCTTCCCCCACTCTCCTACCCCCCTCTCCTTCCTTCCCCCTCCTGCCCCCTTCTTCCCCCCTTCTTCCCTCTCCTTCCCTCCCATCTCCTTCCTTCCCCCCTTTCCTTCTACCGTCCTTCCTTCCTCTCCCTTCCCCCCTCTCCTTCCCCATCTCCTTCCTTCCCCCTTCCTTCCCCCTTCCTTCCCCTTCCTTCCCCTCTCCTTCCCCCAATCTCCTTCCTTCCCCCTTCCTTCCCCCCCTCTCTTTCCCCCTCTCCTTCCCCCTCTCCTTCTCCCGTTCCCCATCTCCTTCCTTTCACATCTCCTTCCTTCCCCCTTCCTTCCTCCCCTCTCCTCCCCCCTCTCCTTCCCCCATCTCCTTCCTCCCCCCTTTCTTCCCGCCTCTCCTTCCACCCCTCTCCTTCCTTCCCCATCTGCTTCCTTCCCCCTCCTCCCCCTCTCCTTCCTCCCCATCTCCTTCCTACCCCCATCTCCTTCCCTCCATGTCCTTCCCTATCTCCTTACTCCCCCCCTCCTTCCACCCCCTTCCTTCCCCCTTCCTTCCCCTCTCTCTTTCCTCCCTCTCCTTCACCCCATCTCCTTCCTTCCCCCTTCCTTCCCCGATCCTTCCCCCACTCTCCTACCCCCACTCTCCTTCCCCCCTCTACTTCTTTCCCCCTTCCTTCCCCCCTCCTTCCCCCACTCTCCTTCCCCCACTCTCCTTCCCCCCTCTCCTTCCTTCCCCCTTCCTGCCCCCTTCTTCCCCGCTCCTTCCCACCCTCCTTCCCTCCCATCTCCTCCTTCCCCCTTTCCTTCCCAGTCCTTCCTTCCCCCCCTCCTTCACCCCATCTCCTTCTTTCCCCCCTCCTTCCCCCACTCTGCTTCCCCTCTCTCCTTCCCCCCTCTCCTTCCTTCCACCCTCCTTCCCCCCTCCTTCCCTCCCATCTACTTCCTTCCCCCTTTCCTTCCCCCCATCCTTCCTCCCCCCCTCCTTCCCCCCTCTCCTTCCCCCATCTCCTTCCTTCCCCCTTCCTTCCCCACTCCTTCCCCCGCTCTCCTTCATTCCCCCTTCCTCCCCCCACCTGCCTCCCTCCTTCCTTCCCCCTTCCTTCCCCCATCCTTCCCCCTTCCCCCATCTCCTTCCTTCCCCGTCTCCTTTCTCCCCCACTCTCCTTACCCCCTCCTTCCTTCCCTCCCTCCTTCCTCCACCCTTCTTCCCCCTCTCCTTCCCCCTCTCCTTCCTTCCCCCCTCTCCTTCCTTACCCCCCTCCTTCCTTCCCTCCCCTCTCCTTCACCCCCTCTCCTTGCGCCCCTCTCCTTCCCCCTTCCTTCCCCCATCCTACCCACTCTCCTTCACTCCCCCTTCCTCCCCCCACCTGCCCCCCCTCCTTCCTTCACCCTTCATTCCCCCATCCTTCCTTCCCCCATCTCCTTCCTTCCCCATTCCTTCCCCCCCTCCTTCCCCATCTCCTTTCTTCCCCCTTCCTTCCCCCCTCCTACCTTCCCCCCTCCTTTCTTCCCCCTTCCTTCCCTCTCTCCTTCCTTCCCCCTTTATTCCCCCCCTCCCTCCCCCCTCTCCTTCCCCCATCTCCTGCCTTCGCCCCCTCTCCTTCCCACCATCTCCTTCCTTCCCCATCTCCTTCCTTCCCCCCTCCTTCCCCATCTCCTTTCTTCCCCCTTCTCTTCCCCACTCCATCCTTCCCTCTTCCTTCCCCCTCATTCCTCCCCTCGCCTTCCCCCATCTCCTGCCTTCACCCCCCCTCTTCTTCCCCCATCTCATTCCTTCCCCCATCTCCTTCCTCTCCCCCTCCTTCACCCCCTCTCCTTCCTTCCACCCCTCCATCCCTCCCACCCTCTCCTTCTTCTCCCATCTCCTTCCTTCCGCCCCCCTCCTTCCTTCCCCTCCTACCTCCCCCCTCCTTCCCCCATCTCCTTCATTCCCTCTCTCTCCTTCCCCGCCTACTTCCCCCCCTTGCCCCCTCTCCTTCCTTCCCCATCTCCTTCCTTCCACCCATCTCCTTCCTCCCTTCCTTCCCCCCTCCTCCCCCCATCTCCTTCCCCCTTCCTTCCACGCCTCCTTCCCCCATCTACTTCCCCCTTCCTTCTCCCCCTGTCCTTCCCCCTCTCCTTCCTCCACCCACTCTCCTTACTTTCCCATCTCCTTTCTTTACCCCTCCTACCTTCCCCCCCTCCTTTCTTCCCCCTTCCTTACGCCTCTCCTACCTTCCCCTTTTCCCCCCTCCTTACCCCTCTCCTTCCCCCCATCTCCAGCCTTCGCCCCCTATCCTTCCTCCCCCCTCCTTCACCCCATCTCCTTCTTTCTCCCCATCTCCTTCCTTCCCCCAATTCCCCCATCTCCTTTCTTCCCCCTTCCTTTCCCCCTCCATCCTTCCCCCTTCCTTACGCCGCTCCTACCTTCCCCCTTTATTCCCCCCTCCTTCGCCCTCTCCTTCCCACCATCTCCTTCCTTCCCCCCATCAACTTCCTCCCCCCTCCTTCACCCCCATCTCCTTCCTTCTCCCCCTCTCCTTCCTCCCCTCTCCTTCCCCCCATCTCCTTCCTTCCCCCATCTCCTTCCTCTCCCCCTCCTTCACCCCCTCTCCTTCCTTCCACCCCTCCTTCCCTCCCACCCTCTCCTTCTTCTCCCCTCTCCTTCCTTCTGCCCCACTCCTTCCTTCCCCCCAACTTCCCCCCTCCTTCCCCCATCTCCTTCATTCCCCTCTCTCCTTCCCCCCTCGTTCCCCCCCCTTGCCCCCCTCCTTCCTTCCCCCATCTCCTTCCTTCCACCCATTTCCTTCCTCCCCTCCTTCCCCCCCTTCCTCCCCATCTCCTTCCTTCCCCATCTCCTTGCCCCCCCTTCCCCCATCTCCTTCCCCCCTCCTTCCCACCTCTCTCCTCCCCCCTTCTTTACTACCCCTCTCCTTCCCCATTTCCTTCCTTCCCCCTCACATTCCTTCCCCCTTCCTTCCCCCCTCCATCCCCCCTCTCCTTCCCCCATCTCCATCCTTCCCTCTTCCTTCCTCCATCTCATTCCCCCATCTCCTTCCTTCTCCCTTCCGTACCCCCCTCCTTCCCCCATCTCCTTCCTTCCCCCTTCCTTCCCCCCTCTCCTTCCCCCATCTCCATCCTTCCCTCTTCCTTCCTCCATCTCCTTCCCCCATCTCCTTCCTTCTCCCTTCCGTACCCCCCTCCTTCCCCCCATCTCCTTCCTTACCCCTTCCTTCCCCCTTCCCCCTCCTCCTTCCCCCCATCTCCTTCCTTCCACCTTCCTTCCCCCTTCCCCTCCATCTCCTCCTTCCACCTTCCTTCCCCCTTCTTCCGCCCCCTCTCCTTCCCCCCATCTCCTTCCTTCCCCCTTCCCCTCCATCTCCTCCTTCCACCTTCCTTCCCCCTTCCTTCCCCCTCTCCTTCCCCTTTTCCTTCCTTCCCCCTTCCTTCCCCCCTTCCTTCCCCTTCCTTCCCCCGTCTCCTTCCCCCAATCTCCTTCCTTCCAACTTCCTTCCCCACTCTCTTTCCCCCTTTCCTTCCCCCTCTCCTTCCCCCCTTGCCCCATCTCCTTACTTTCACATCTCCTTCCTTCCCCCTTCCTTCCGCCCCCTCTCCTTCCCCCCCCTCCTTCCCCATCTCCTTCCTTCCCCCTCTCCTTCCCCCATCTCCTTCCTTCCCCCTTCCTTCCCCCTCTCCTTCCCCCATCTCCTTCCTTCCCCCTTCCTTCCCCCTCTCCTTCCCCATCTCCTTCCTTCTCCCTTCCATCCCCCCTCCTTCCCCCATCTCCTTCCTTACCCCTTCCTTCCCCCTTCTCCCTCCTCCTTCCCCCCATCTCCTTCCTTCCACCTTCCTTCACCCTTCCCCTCCATCTCCTCCTCCCACCTTCCTTCCCCCTTCCTCCCCCCCTCTCCTTCCCCATTTCCTTCCTTCCCCCTTCCTTCCCCTTCCTTCCCCCCTCTCCTTCCTCCAATCTCCTTCCTTCCAAATTCCTTCCCCACTCTCTTTCCCCCTCTCCTTCCCCCCTTCCCCCATCTCCTTCCTTTCACATCTCCTTCCTTCCCCTTTCCTTCCTCCCCTCTCCTTCCCCCCCTCCTTCCCCAACTCCTTCCTTCCCCCTTCCTTCCCGCTCTCCTCCCCCTCTCCTTCCCCCATCTCCTTCTTTGCTCTTTCCTTCCCCCTCTCTGCCCCCCATCTCTTTCCTCCCCCATTTCTTCCCCCCTCTCCTTCCAACCCTCTCCTTCCTTCCCCATCTCCTTCCATCCCCCTCCTCCCCCTTCCTCCCCATTTCCTTTCTACCCCCATCTCCTTCCCCCAATCTCCTTCCTTTCCCCCTCCTTACACCCTCTCTTTCCCCCTCTCCTTCCGCCTCTCCTTCCCCCCTTCCCCATCTCCTTCCTTTCACATCTCCTTCCTTCCCCCTTCCTTCCTCCCCTCTCCCTCCCACTCTCCTCCCCCCTTTCCTTCCCCCCATCTCCTTCCTCCCCCCTTCCTTCCCCCCTCTCTTTCCCCCTCTTCTTCCCACTCTCCTTCCCCCCTTCCCCATCTCCTTCCTTTCACATCTCCTTCCTTCCCCCTTCCTTCCTCCCCTCTCCTTCCCCCTCTCCTCCCCCCTTTCCTTCCCCCATCTCCTTCCTCCCCCCTTTCTTCCCCCCTCTCCTTCCACCCCTCTCCTTCCTTCCCCATCTCCTTCCTTCCCCCTCCTCCCCCTCTCCTTCCTCCCCATCTCCTTCCTTCCCCCATCTCCTTCCCTCCATGTCCTTCCCCCATCTCCTTCCTTCCCCCCTCCTTCCATCCCATTCCTTCCCCCTTCCTTCCCCCCCTTCCCCCACTCTCCTTCCCCCACTGTCCTTCCCCCCTCTCCTTCCTTCTCCCTTCCTGCCCCCTTCTTCCCCCCTCCTTCCCACCCTCCTTCCCTCCCATCTCCTTCCTTCCCCCTTTCCTTCCCCCGTCCTTCCTTCCCCCCTATCCTTCACTCCATCTCCTTCCTCCCCCCTCCTTCCCCCACTCTCCTTCCCCCCTCTCCTTCCTTCCCCCCTCCTTCCCCCACTCTCCTTCCCCCACTCTGCTTCCCCTCTCTCCTTCCCCCACTCCTTCCTTCCACCCTCCTTCCCCCCTCCTTCCCTCTCATCTCCTTCCTTCCCCCTTTCCTTTCCCCGTCCTTCCTCCCCCCTTCTTCCCCCATCTCCTTCCTTCCCCCTCCTTCCCCCCTCTCCTTCCCCCCATCTCCTTCCTCCCCCCTCCTTCCCCCCTTTCCTTCCCCCGCTCTCCTTCATTCCCCCTTCCTCCCCCCACCTGCCTCCCTCCTTCCTTCCCCCATCCTTCCTCCCCCTCCTTCCCCCCTCTCCTTCCCACATCTCCTTCCTTCCCCCTTTCTTCCCCACTCCTTCCACCGCTCTCCTTCATTTCCCCTTCCTCCCCCCACCTGCCCCCCCTCCTTCCTTCACCCTTCATTCCCCCATCCTTCCTTCCCCCATCTCCTTCCTTCCCCATTCCTTCCCCCCCTCCTTCCCCATCTCCTTTCTTCCCCCTTCCTTCCCCCCTCCTACCTTCCCCCCTCCTTTCTTCCCCCTTCCTTCCCTCTCTCCTTCCTTCCCCCTTTATTCCCCCCCTCCCTCCCCCCTCTCCTTCCCCCATCTCCTGCCTTCGCCCCCTCTCCTTCCCACCATCTCCTTCCTTCCCCATCTCCTTCCTTCCCCCCTCCTTCCCCATCTCCTTTCTTCCCCCTTCTCTTCCCCACTCCATCCTTCCCTCTTCCTTCCCCCTCATTCCTCCCCTCGCCTTCCCCCATCTCCTGCCTTCACCCCCCCTCTTCTTCCCCCATCTCATTCCTTCCCCCATCTCCTTCCTCTCCCCCTCCTTCACCCCCTCTCCTTCCTTCCACCCCTCCATCCCTCCCACCCTCTCCTTCTTCTCCCATCTCCTTCCTTCCGCCCCCCTCCTTCCTTCCCCTCCTACCTCCCCCCTCCTTCCCCCATCTCCTTCATTCCCTCTCTCTCCTTCCCCGCCTACTTCCCCCCCTTGCCCCCTCTCCTTCCTTCCCCATCTCCTTCCTTCCACCCATCTCCTTCCTCCCTTCCTTCCCCCCCTCCTCCCCCCATCTCCTTCCCCCTTCCTTCCACGCCTCCTTCCCCCATCTACTTCCCCCTTCCTTCTCCCCCTGTCCTTCCCCCTCTCCTTCCTCCACCCACTCTCCTTACTTTCCCATCTCCTTTCTTTACCCCTCCTACCTTCCCCCCCTCCTTTCTTCCCCCTTCCTTACGCCTCTCCTACCTTCCCCTTTTCCCCCCTCCTTACCCCTCTCCTTCCCCCCATCTCCAGCCTTCGCCCCCTATCCTTCCTCCCCCCTCCTTCACCCCATCTCCTTCTTTCTCCCCATCTCCTTCCTTCCCCCAATTCCCCCATCTCCTTTCTTCCCCCTTCCTTTCCCCCTCCATCCTTCCCCCTTCCTTACGCCGCTCCTACCTTCCCCCTTTATTCCCCCCTCCTTCGCCCTCTCCTTCCCACCATCTCCTTCCTTCCCCCCATCAACTTCCTCCCCCCTCCTTCACCCCCATCTCCTTCCTTCTCCCCCTCTCCTTCCTCCCCTCTCCTTCCCCCCATCTCCTTCCTTCCCCCATCTCCTTCCTCTCCCCCTCCTTCACCCCCTCTCCTTCCTTCCACCCCTCCTTCCCTCCCACCCTCTCCTTCTTCTCCCCTCTCCTTCCTTCTGCCCCACTCCTTCCTTCCCCCCAACTTCCCCCCTCCTTCCCCCATCTCCTTCATTCCCCTCTCTCCTTCCCCCCTCGTTCCCCCCCCTTGCCCCCCTCCTTCCTTCCCCCATCTCCTTCCTTCCACCCATTTCCTTCCTCCCCTCCTTCCCCCCCTTCCTCCCCATCTCCTTCCTTCCCCATCTCCTTGCCCCCCCTTCCCCCATCTCCTTCCCCCCTCCTTCCCACCTCTCTCCTCCCCCCTTCTTTACTACCCCTCTCCTTCCCCATTTCCTTCCTTCCCCCTCACATTCCTTCCCCCTTCCTTCCCCCCTCCATCCCCCCTCTCCTTCCCCCATCTCCATCCTTCCCTCTTCCTTCCTCCATCTCATTCCCCCATCTCCTTCCTTCTCCCTTCCGTACCCCCCTCCTTCCCCCATCTCCTTCCTTCCCCCTTCCTTCCCCCCTCTCCTTCCCCCATCTCCATCCTTCCCTCTTCCTTCCTCCATCTCCTTCCCCCATCTCCTTCCTTCTCCCTTCCGTACCCCCCTCCTTCCCCCCCATCTCCTTCCTTACCCCTTCCTTCCCCCTTCCCCCTCCTCCTTCCCCCCATCTCCTTCCTTCCACCTTCCTTCCCCCTTCCCCTCCATCTCCTCCTTCCACCTTCCTTCCCCCTTCTTCCGCCCCCTCTCCTTCCCCCCATCTCCTTCCTTCCCCCTTCCCCTCCATCTCCTCCTTCCACCTTCCTTCCCCCTTCCTTCCCCCCTTCCTTCCCCTTCCTTCCCCCGTCTCCTTCCCCCAATCTCCTTCCTTCCAACTTCCTTCCCCACTCTCTTTCCCCCTTTCCTTCCCCCTCTCCTTCCCCCCTTGCCCCATCTCCTTACTTTCACATCTCCTTCCTTCCCCCTTCCTTCCGCCCCCTCTCCTTCCCCCCCCTCCTTCCCCATCTCCTTCCTTCCCCCTCTCCTTCCCCCATCTCCTTCCTTCCCCCTTCCTTCCCCCTCTCCTTCCCCCATCTCCTTCCTTCCCCCTTCCTTCCCCCTCTCCTTCCCCATCTCCTTCCTTCTCCTTCCATCCCCCCTCCTTCCCCATCTCCTTCCTTACCCCTTCCTTCCCCCTTCTCCCTCCTCCTTCCCCCCATCTCCTTCCTTCCACCTTCCTTCACCCTTCCCCTCCATCTCCTCCTCCCACCTTCCTTCCCCCTTCCTCCCCCCCTCTCCTTCCCCATTTCCTTCCTTCCCCCTTCCTTCCCCTTCCTTCCCCCCTCTCCTTCCTCCAATCTCCTTCCTTCCAAATTCCTTCCCCACTCTCTTTCCCCCTCTCCTTCCCCCCTTCCCCCATCTCCTTCCTTTCACATCTCCTTCCTTCCCCTTTCCTTCCTCCCCTCTCCTTCCCCCCCTCCTTCCCCAACTCCTTCCTTCCCCCTTCCTTCCCGCTCTCCTCCCCCTCTCCTTCCCCCATCTCCTTCTTTGCTCTTTCCTTCCCCCTCTCTGCCCCCCATCTCTTTCCTCCCCCATTTCTTCCCCCCTCTCCTTCCAACCCTCTCCTTCCTTCCCCATCTCCTTCCATCCCCCTCCTCCCCCTTCCTCCCCATTTCCTTTCTACCCCCATCTCCTTCCCCCAATCTCCTTCCTTTCCCCCTCCTTACACCCTCTCTTTCCCCCTCTCCTTCCGCCTCTCCTTCCCCCCTTCCCCATCTCCTTCCTTTCACATCTCCTTCCTTCCCCCTTCCTTCCTCCCCTCTCCCTCCCACTCTCCTCCCCCCTTTCCTTCCCCCCATCTCCTTCCTCCCCCCTTCCTTCCCCCCTCTCTTTCCCCCTCTTCTTCCCACTCTCCTTCCCCCCTTCCCCATCTCCTTCCTTTCACATCTCCTTCCTTCCCCCTTCCTTCCTCCCCTCTCCTTCCCCCTCTCCTCCCCCCTTTCCTTCCCCCATCTCCTTCCTCCCCCCTTTCTTCCCCCCTCTCCTTCCACCCCTCTCCTTCCTTCCCCATCTCCTTCCTTCCCCCTCCTCCCCCTCTCCTTCCTCCCCATCTCCTTCCTTCCCCCATCTCCTTCCCTCCATGTCCTTCCCCCATCTCCTTCCTTCCCCCCTCCTTCCATCCCATTCCTTCCCCCTTCCTTCCCCCCCTTCCCCCACTCTCCTTCCCCCACTGTCCTTCCCCCCTCTCCTTCCTTCTCCCTTCCTGCCCCCTTCTTCCCCCCTCCTTCCCACCCTCCTTCCCTCCCATCTCCTTCCTTCCCCCTTTCCTTCCCCCGTCCTTCCTTCCCCCCTATCCTTCACTCCATCTCCTTCCTCCCCCCTCCTTCCCCCACTCTCCTTCCCCCCTCTCCTTCCTTCCCCCCTCCTTCCCCCACTCTCCTTCCCCCACTCTGCTTCCCCTCTCTCCTTCCCCCACTCCTTCCTTCCACCCTCCTTCCCCCCTCCTTCCCTCTCATCTCCTTCCTTCCCCCTTTCCTTTCCCCGTCCTTCCTCCCCCCTCCTTCCCCCATCTCCTTCCTTCCCCCTCCTTCCCCCCTCTCCTTCCCCCCATCTCCTTCCTCCCCCCTCCTTCCCCCCTTTCCTTCCCCCGCTCTCCTTCATTCCCCCTTCCTCCCCCCACCTGCCTCCCTCCTTCCTTCCCCCATCCTTCCTCCCCCTCCTTCCCCCCTCTCCTTCCCACATCTCCTTCCTTCCCCCTTTCTTCCCCACTCCTTCCACCGCTCTCCTTCATTTCCCCTTCCTCCCCCCACCTGCCTCCCTCCTTCCTTCCCCCTTCCTTCCCCCATCCTTCCCCTTCCCCCATCTCCTTCCTTCCCCCATCTCCTTCCTTCCCCCATCTCCTTCCTTCCCCCTTTCATCCCCCCTCTCCTTCCCCCATCTCCTTCCTTCCCGCATCCTTCCCCCCTCCTTCCCCCCTCTCCTTTCTTCCCCCTTCCTTCCCCCTCTCCTTCCCCCATCTCCTTCCTTCCCCCTTCCTTGCCCCCTCCTTCCCCCCTCTCCTTTCTTCCCCCTTCCTTACCCCATCCTACCCCCCTCTCCTTCATTCCCCCTTCCTCCCCCCACTTGCCCCCCTCCTTCCTTTCCCCTTCCTTCCCCCATCCATCCCCCCTTCCCCTATCTCTTTCCTTCCCCCATCTCCTTCCTCCTCCCCTCTCCTTCCCCCCTCCTTCCTTCCCTCCCCTCTCCTTCACCCCCTCTCCTTCCACCCCTCTCCTTCCCCCTCTCCTTCCTTCCCCCCTCTCCTTCCTTTCCCCCCACTCTCCTTCTTTCCCCCCTCTCCCTTCCTTCCCCCCTCTCCTTCCTTACCCCCCTCCTTCCTTCCCCCTCTCCTTCCTTCCCCCATCTCCTTCCTTCCCCATTTCCTTCCTTCCCCCATCTCCTTCCTTCCCCCCCTCCTTCTCCATCTCCTTTCTTCCCCCTTCCTTCCCCCTCTCCTTCCTTCCCCCTTCCTTCCCCCCTCCTTCCCCCCTCTCCTTCCCCCCTCTCCTTCCCCACTCTCCTTCCCTCCCTCTCCTTCCCTCCCTCTCCTTCCTTCTCCCCTCTCCTTCCTTCCCCCCCCACTCTCCTTCCTTCACTCCCTCTCCCTTCCTTCCCCCCTCCTTCCTTACCCCCTTCCTTCCTTCCCTCCCTCTCCCTTCCTTCCCCCATCTCCTTCCTTCCCCATCTCCTTCCTTCCTCATTCCTTCCCCCCTCCTTCCCCCCTCCATCCTTCCCCCTTCCTTCCCCCCCCTACCTTCCCCCTTTATTCCCCCCTCCTTCCCCCCCTCTCCTTCCCACCATCTCCTTCCTTCCCCATCTACTTCCTTCCCCCCTCCTTCCCCTCTCCTTCCTCTCCTCTTCTTCCCCCCATCTCCATTCTTCCCCCATCTCCTTCCTCTCCCCCTCCTTCACCCCCTCTCCTTCCTTCCACCCCTCCTTCCTTCCCACCCTCTCCTTCTTCTCCCATCTCCTTCCTTCCGCCCCCCCTCCTTCCTTCCCCCCTACTTCCCCCTCCTTCCCCCATCTCCCTTCATTCTCCCTCTCTCCTTCCCCCCCTACTTCCCCCCTCCTTGCCCCCCTCTGTCCTTCCCCCTCTCCTTTCTTCTCCCCTCCTACCTTCCCCCCTCCTTTCTTCTCCCTTCCTTCCCCCTCTCCTACCTTCCCCCTTTATTCCCTCCTCCTTCGCCCTCCTCTCCTTCCCACCATCTCCTTCCTTCCCCCCTCTCCTTCCTCCCCCACCTTTCCCCATCTCCTATCTTCCCCCTTCCTTCCCCCTCCATCCTTCCCCCTTCCTTCCCCCCTCCTTCCACACCTCGCCTTCCCCCATCTCCTTCCTTCCCCCCATCTCCTTCCTCTCCCCCTCCTTCACACCCTCTCCTTCCTTCCACCCCTCCTTCCCTCCCACCCTCTCCTTCTTCTCCCCTCTCCTTCCTTCTGCCCCCCTTCCTTCCCCCCTACTTCCCCCCTCCATCCCCCATCTCCTTCATTCCCCCTCTCTCCTTCCCCCCCTCGTTCCCCCCCTTGCCCCCTCTCCTTCCTTCCCCCATCTCCTTCCTTCCCCCATCTCCTTGCCTCCCTCCTTCCCCATCTCCTTCCCCCTTCCATACTCCCCCTCTCCTTCCCCCATTTCCTTCCTTCCCCCTCACATTCCTTCCCCCTTCCTTACCCCCTCCATCCCCCCTCTCCTTCTGCCCATCTCCTGCCTCCCCCCCTCACCCCGATCTCCTTCTGTCCCCCATCTCCTTCCTCCCCCTCCTTCAACTCCCTCTCCTTTCTTCTCCCCATCTCCTTCCTTCCCCCATCTCCTTCCTTCCTCCTTTCTTCCCGCCTCTCCTTCCCCATCTCCTTCCTTCCCACTTCCTTCACCCCCTCTCCTTCCCCCCATCTCCTTCCTTCCCCCTTCCTTCCCCCTCTACTTCCTTCCCCTTTCCTTCCCCCCTCCTTCCCCCTCTCCTTCCCCCATCTCCTGCCTTCCCCCATCCTTCCCTGCCCCCCTCCTTCTTTCCCCCCGATTTTCCTTCCCCCATCCTTCTTTCCCCCCTCCTACACCCCATCTCCTTCCTCCCCCATCTCCTTCCTTGCTCCCCCTTACACCCCCCTCTCCTTCCTTCTCCCCCTCACTCCTTCCACCCTCCCCTTCTCCCCATCTCCTTCATTCTGCCCCCTCTCCTTCCCCCCTCTCCATCACCCCCACCTCCTTCCTTCCCCCCTTCCCCCCTCCTTCCCCCATCACCTTCCTTCCACCCATCTCCTTCCTTCCCCTCTCTCCTCCCCACTTCCTTCCCCCTTCCTTCCCCCCTCTCATTCCACCATCTCTCCTTCCCCCTCTCTTTCCTCCCTCTCTCCTTCCGTCCTCCTTCCTCCCCCCTCCTTCCCCCCTCTCCTTCCCCATCTCCTGTCTTCGCCCCGTCTCCTTCCCCGCCATCTTCTTCCTTCCCCCCACCTCCTTCCTCCCCCCTCCTTCACCCCCTCTCCTTCCATCGCCCCCCTTCACCCCCATCTCCTTCCTTCCCTCCCATCTCCTCCCTTCCCCATCTCCATCCTTCCCCCTTCCTTCCCCCTCTACTTCCTTCCCCCTTCCTTCCCCCTTCCTTCCCCCCTCCTTCCCCCTCTCCTTCCCCCATCTCCTTCCTTCCCCCCTCCTTCCCTGCCCCCCTCCTTCCTCCCCGTTCTGCCTTCCCCCTCCTTCCTTCCCCCCTCCTTCACCCCCTCTCCTTCCATCGCCCCACTTCACCCCCATCTCCTTCCTTCCCTCCCATCTCCTCCCTTCCCCATCTCCTTCCTTCCTCCTTCCTTCCCCCTCTACTTCCTTCCCCCTTCCTTCCCCCTTCCTTCCCCCCTCCTTCCCCCCTCTCCTTCCCCCATCTCCTTCCTTCCCCCCTCCTTCCCTGCCCCCCCTCCTTCCTCCCCCGTTCTTCCTTCCCCCTCCTTCCTTCCCCTCCTCCTTCACCCCATCTCCTTCCTCCCCCCCCATCTCCTTCCTCGCCCCCCTTACACCCCCCTATCCTTCCTTCTCCCCCCTCTCTCCTTCCCCCCTCCCTCCTTCCCCCCTCCCCTTCTCCCCCATCTCCTTCATTCCGGACCCCTCTCCTTCCCCCTCTCCTTCACCCCCATCTCCTTCCTTTCCCCCCTTTCCCCCTCCTTCCCCCATCACCTTCCTTCCCCCCATCTCCTTCCTTCCCCCCTCTCCTCCCCCCTTCTTTCCCCCTTCCTTCCCCCCTCTCATTTCCCCTTCTCTCCTTCCCCCTCTCTTTCCTCCCTCTCTCCTTCCCCCTTTCTTCCTCCCCACTCCTTCACCCCCTCTCCTTCCCCCTTCCTTCCCCCCTCCTTCTCACCATCTCGTTCCTTCCCCCTTTCTTCCCCCACTCCTTCCGTCCTCCTTCCTTCCCCTTCCCCCTCTCCTTCCCCCATCTCCTGCCTTCTCCCCCTCTCCTTCCCCGCCATCTCCTTCCTTCCCACATCTCCTTCCTCCCCCCTCCTTCACCCCCTCTCCTTCCATCGCCCCCCCTTCACTCCCATCTCCTTCCTTCCCCCTTCCTCCCCCCCTTTCCTTCCCCCATCTCCTTCCTTCCCCCTTCCTTACCCCTTGCTTCCTTCCCCCTTCCTTCCCCTCTCCTTCCCCCATCTCTTGCCTTCCCCCTCCTTCCCCCATCTCCTTCCTTCCCCCATCTCCTTCCTCCCCCTTCCTTCCCCCCTCTCCTTCCCCCCAACTCCTTCCTTGCCCCCCCTTCCCCCATCCTTCCTTCCCCCTTCCTTCCCCCCCTCTCCTTCCCCCATCTCCTGCCTTCCCACCCTCACTCTCCCCCCTCCTTCCTCCTCCCTTCCTTCCTCCCCCTCATTCCTTCCCACCTCCTTCCCCTCTCCTTGCCCCCATCTGCTTCCTTCCCCCTATCCTTTCCCCCTCTCTCCTTCCCCCTTCCTTCCCCCTCTCCTTCCCCCATCTTCTTCGTTGCCCCTCTCCTTCCTTCCCCCCTCTCCTTCACTCCCCTCTCCTTCCTTTCCCCCATCTCCTTCCTTCCCCCCCTCTCCTTCCCCCTTCCCTATCCCCTCTCCTTCCCCCTCTCCCCTCCCCCCTTCGTTCCCCCCTCTCTCTTTCCCCCTCTCTCCTTCCCCCTTCCTTCCCCCCTCTCCTTCCCCCCTCTCTCCTTCCCCTCTCCTTCCTCCCTCTCTGTCCCCCTTCCTGCCCCCTCTCCTTTCCCCCACTCTCCTTTCACCTTCCACCCTCCCATCCCCTTCCCCTCTCTCTCTCTCCCCCTTCCTTCCCCCCTTCCCCCTTCCTTCCCACCCCTCCTTCCCTCCCCATCTCCTTCCCCCTTCCTTCCCCCTCCTTCCCCCATCTCCTTCCCCCATCTCCTTCCCCCATCTCCTTCCCCTCTCCTTCCCCCCATCTCCTTGCCCCATCTCCTTCCCCCTATCTCCTACCCCGCTATCTCCTTCCCAACTATCTCCTTCCCACTTATCTCCTTCCCCCTTCCTTCCCCCTCCTTCCCCCATCTCCTTCCCCCTTCCTTCCCCTCTCCTTCCCCCCATCGCCTTCCCCCATCTCCTTCCCCCATCTCCTCCCCCCAATCTTCTTCTTCCCCATCTCCTTCCCCCTTCCTTCCCCCCTCTCCTTCCCCCTATTTCCTTCCTCCCTCTCCTTCCCCCTTATCTCCTTCCTCCCCTCTCCTTCCCCCTTCCTTCCCCCTTCCCCTATCTCCTTGCCCCCTCCTTCCCCCCTTATCGCCTTCCCCCTTCCTTGCCCCCTTCCCCCATCTCCTTCCCCCATCTCCTTCCCCCTTCCTTCCCCCCTCCTTCCCCATCTCCTTCCCCCATCTCCTTCACCCTTCCTCCCCCATCTCCTTCCATCTTCCTTCCCCTCATCTCCTTCCCCTCTCCTTCCTCTCCATCTCCTTCCCACTATCTCCTCCCCCTATCTCCTTCCCCCTTCCTTCACCCCTCTCCTTCCCCCATCTTCTTCCCCCTTCCTTCCCCCATCTCCTTCCCCCTTCCTTCCCCCATCTCCTTCCCCCTTCCTCCGCCCATCTCCTTCCCCCTTCCTTCCCCCATCTCCTGCCCCCTTCCTCCGCCCATCTCCTTCCCCCTTCCTTCCCCCATCTCCTTCCCCCTTCCTTCCCCCATCTCCTTCCCCCTTCCTTCCCCCATCTCCTTCCCCCTTCCTTCCCCCCTTCTTCTCCCCATCTTCTTCCCCCTTCCTTCCCCCTCTCTCCTTCTCCCCTCTCTCCTTCCCTTCCTTACCCCCTCTCCTTCTCCCGTCTCTCCTTCCCCCACTCCTCCCCCTCTCCTTCTCCCTTCCTTACCCCCTCTCCTTCTCCCCTCTCTCCTCCCACTTCCTTCCCCGCTCTCCTTCTGTCCTCTATTCTGCCCCCTGCTTTCCCTCCCCTCTATCCTTCCCCCCTCTCTCCTCCCCCTATCTTTCACCCTCTCCTTCTCCCCCCTCTCCCTCTTTCGTTCTCTACTCTCTCATTCCCCCTTCCTTCCCCTCTCTCCTTCTCCCCTGTCTCCTTTCCCCTTCCTTTACGCCCCTCCTTCTCCCCTCTCTCGTTGCCCCTCGCCTTCCCTGTCTCCTTCTCCCCTATCTCCTTCTCCCCTCTCTTCTTCGCCAGTTCTTCCCCTCTGTCCTTTCTCTCTCTCCCCTTCCCACCTCTCTCTTTCTCCACCTCTCCTTCCCACTTCCTTCCCCCCCTCTCCTCCCCCTTCCTTTCACCCTCTCCTTCTCCGCCCTTTCCCCCTTTCGTTCTCTACTCTCTCATTCCCCCTTCCTTCCCCTCTCTCCTTCTCCCCTGTCTCCTTTCCCCTTCCTTTGCCCCCCTCCTTCTCCCCTCTCTCGTTGCCCCTCTCCTTCCCCCGTCTCCTTCGCCCCTCTCTCCTTCTCCCCTCTCTCCTTCGCCTGTTCTTCCCCTCTGTCCTTTCTCTCTCTCTCCTTCCCACCTCTCTATTTCTCCACCTCTCCTTCCCACTTCCTTGCCCTCTCTCCTACCCCCTTCAATTACGCCCCTCTCCTTCTCCCCTGTCTCCTTTCCCCTTCCTTCGCCCCCCCCTTCTCCCTTCTCTCGTTGCCCCC
The DNA here is from genome assembly GCF_047496795.1 of Chiloscyllium punctatum. NCBI lineage: Eukaryota > Metazoa > Chordata > Chondrichthyes > Orectolobiformes > Hemiscylliidae > Chiloscyllium > Chiloscyllium punctatum. The sequence goes on along the minus strand of NC_092788.1, from coordinate 16,749,164 downwards.
TCCTTCCCCTCTCTCCTTCTCCCCCCCCCCTTCTCCCCTCTCTCCTTAGCCGGTTATTCACCTCTGTCCTTTCTCTCTCTCTCCTTCCCACCTCTCTCTTTCTCCACTGCTCCTTCCCCCTTCCTTCCCCTCTCTCCTACCCCCTTCCTTTACCCCCTCCTTCTCCCCTCTCTCCTTCTCCCTTCCTTACCCCCTCTCCTTCTCCCCTCTCTCCTCCCACTTCCTTCCCCGCTCTCCTTCTGTCCTCTCTTCTGCCCCCTGCTTTCTCTCCCCTCTATCCTTCCCCCCTCTCTCCTCCCTCTTCCTTTCACCCTCTCCTTCTCCCCCCTTTCCCCCTTTCGTTCTCTACTCTCTCATTCCCCCTTCCTTCCCCTCTCTCCTTCTCCCCTGTCTCCTTTCCCCTTCCTTTACCCCCCTCCTTCTCCCCTCTCTCGTTGCCCCTCTCCTTCCCCCCTCTCCTTCGCCCCTCTCTCCTTCTCCCCTCTCTCCTTCGCCAGTTCTTCCCCTCTGTCCTTTCTCTCTCTCCCCTTCCCACCTCTCTCTTTCTCCACCTCTCCTTCCCACTTCCTTCCCCTCTCTCCTACCCCCTTCATTTACCCCCCTCTCCTTCTCCCCTGTCTCCTTCCCCCTACCTTTACCCCCTCCTTCTCCCCTCTCTCCTTCTCCCTTCCTTCCCCTCTCTCCTTTTCCCGTCTCTCCTTTCCCCTTTCTTCTGATCTCTCTTTCTCCCTCCTTCCTTTCCCACCTCATTCTCCCCTCTCTCATTGCCCCTCTCCTTCCCTTCTCTCATTCTCCCCTCTCTCCTTCCCCCCCCCTTTCTTTCTCCCCTCTCTCCTTCTCCCCTCTCTCCTTCTGCCTCCCCTTCCCCTCCCTCCTCCCCCTTCCTTGCTCCTTTTTCCCACCTCTCTCCTTCCCCCTCTCGTTCTCCACTCTTACTTCTCCCCTCTCTCCTTTCCCCTTCCTTACCCCGTCTCCTTCTCCCCCTCTCATTCCCCCTTCCTTCCTCCCTCCCCTTCTCCCCTCTCTCCTTCCCCCTTCCTTCCCCTCTCTCCTTTACCGCCTCTCTCCTTCCACCCTCGCTCCTTCCCCATTCCTTCCCCTTTCTCTCCTCCCCCTCTCTCCTTCCCCCTCTCCTTCCCTCTTCGTTCTCCCTCTCTCTCTTTCCCCATTCATTATCCTCTCTCCTTCCCCCCTCTCCTTCCCCCCTTCCTTCCCTCTCTCCTTCCCCCTCCTCTCATTCCCCCTGTCTCCTTCCCCCCTTGCTCCTTCCACTCCTCTGTCCTTCCCCACTCTCTACTTGCCCCCCTCTCCTTCCCCCTCTCCTTCCCTCTTCCTTCTCCCTCTCTCTTTCCCCATTCCTTATCCTCTCTCCTTCCCCCCTCTCCTTTCCCCTCTCCTTCCCCACGTCTCCTTCTCCCCTCTCTCCTTCCCCCTTCCTTCCCTCTCTCCTTCCCCCCTCTCCTTCCCTCTCCTTCCCTCTCTCCTTCTCCCCTCTCTCCTTCCCCTTCCTTCCCTCTCCCCTTCCCCCTCTTCTCATTCGCCCCCGTCTCCTTCCCCCCTTGCTCCTTCTACCCCTCTGTCCTTCCCCACTCTCTCCTTTCCCCCTCTCTAATTCCCCCTTCATTCCGGTCTCTCCTTCTCCCCTCTCTCTCCTTCCCCCTTCTCTCCTTCCCCCTTCTCTCCTTCCCCTCTCCCCTTCCCTCCCCTCTTTTTTGCCCCTCTCCTTCCCCCCTCGCTCCTTCCTCCCCTCTGTCCTTCCCCACTCTCTACTTCCCCCCCTCGCTACTTCCCCTCACTCCTTCCTCCCCTCTGTCCTTCCCCACTCTCTACGTCCCCCCTCTCTCCTTCCACCCTCTCCTTCCCCACATCTACGTTCGCCCTCTCCTTCGCCCCCCCTTCACTCTATCTCCTTCTGACAACCCTCCTCCCCCTCTCTTTCACTCCCTGTCCATTCGCCCTTCCCCCCCTCCTTCCACCCTTCCCCCCTCTCCTTACCACACTCTTTCCCTCACTCTTTCCCCCAACTCCTTCTGACATCTCTCCTCTCCACTCTCTGCCTCCGTCTCCTTGCCCCTCTCCTTCCCCCTCCTTCTCCCTCTACTTCCCCCCTTTCCCCTACTCACCTTCACCCCATTCCCCCTCTTCTTCCCCCTCTCCTTCCCCCGCTCTCCTTCCCCCGACTCTCAAACCCCTCTCTCTCCTTCCCATATCTTCCCATATCTCCCCTTCCCATATCTTCTTCCCCCTCTCCTTACCCCATCTCTACTTTCACCCTCTCTCTGTCCACCCCCTTCCCCCACTCTCCTTCCCCCCTCTCCTTCTCCCCTCTCCTTCTCCCCCTTTCCCACCCTCTCCTTCCCCCCTCTGCTTCCCCCTCACCTTACTCCATCTCTACTTTCATCCCCTCTCCTTCCCCTTTCCTTCCCCCCTCTCCTCACCACCTCTCTCCTTACCCCTCTCTCCTTCCCCACCTCGCATTACACCCCTTCCCCTCTCCTTTCCACCCTCCCTCCTCCCCCTCCTTCCCCCCCTCCCCTCCTCTCCTTCACCCCTCCATCTTATCCCTCTATCACTCTCTCTCTGTGCATCTTGTGTTCTTTTACCCCGTTGTCTCAAACACAATCACCTTGTGCTGCAAAATATTTCCATCTCCCCCACTTCAAATACCCACGAGTCACATTGCTGTGTGTGGGACGGTTTTATTTGTTTAAAATATCAACAAAAGAAGCTGGAGAGGGTGTGAGAGAGGGGACAGAGAGAGAGAGAGAGAGAGAGAGAGATAGAGAGAGAGAGAGACATACAGACAGACAGAGAGATCCCCTCCCAGATACTCAGGGAATTGAATTGAACCGGCCAACCTGTGTCTTATTTAGGCGATTATCACATTTGATCACCCAGGTCTGTACACATCCCACAGTACTCTGACATTAGAACAAGTCTTTGGGGAGAGTTTCTCATTTAAGTTTTTAATTCCCTTCTTGGGGAGTCTGGTCTGTCAGACATTTTCTGCGGATTCATATATTTGTATTAAATCACAAGTCCCCAGTTACTTTAACCCCAGGCTTCAAATCTGTTTTAAAAATGACAGGGTCTCAATCCGACAGGAACCAGTTACCCAGAGGCCCCTAAAACCCAGGGTCCCCCCCAGAGGAGATTAAACCTCGGGGTAAATAAACACACAACTCACTGTGGGCCCCCACAGGGTGCAGCCTGTCGACCAGGCCTGAGGCCTCAGGCCCGTGCTCCCCCTCTGGAGGTTGTTCTTTCCTGGATCTTCACATTGCAGCTTTCCAAACAAAGGTTCCTCGGGATAAAAGAGAGAAAAGATCATGTGAAAGGGGGAGTGAGAGCATTTTGAAGGCAAGCTTAAAATCCCAGGTTTAAAATCACCCCCCGTCCATCCCCAATGTATCAAAATATCGAACACAGTCAACAGTAAAACGTGGTGTAGGAGCAGATCTTCCCAGGGATTGGAGGGGGATAGTGAGGGAAAGACATCAGATTCTTACACTCTGCAGTGACCTGGGATCAATTGCCTTTTACTGAAAACAGTTCCCAACTTGTATGTGGCTGTAGCTCCCTCCAGTCTGAAACCCTCATTCCCCTTTATCCTGTCTCCTGTCTCTGAGCCGATGGTGTCTTCATTCTGTTACTGACCCTTCAGTCCCTTCAGACACAACATGATCCCACAAGTAGCAGTGGGAACACAGACAGATTGTGTGTTTCACTGATGCTGGCTGAGGGTTCAATTCTGGCTTCAGGATGACAGAGATCCTGCTGTTCGACAAATTCAAACCACTTCCCACTTTCTTTCTTCTCTATGCACTCGCTTGCTCTCTCTCTCTCTCTCTCCACCCTCCCCTTCTCCATCTCTAACCTTTTTCCCTTTCTCTGATTTAACCTTGTACATGGTAATCTTTATCTTACCTTTTAAAAGATTGCAACATTTATATTTGACAATATTCCCTCTGATAAACAGTTTCCCAGCAGTCTCTGTGCCAGCAATGCTGTGGGCCATTGACGCACAGGGAGATCCCACAGGGGACTCCCTTCCTGCTCCAGAATGTGCTCCAATCCCACTTTCTCTCCAACAAGAGGCTGTGGATATCTTTGAGACTCCTGTTTTGTTTTTTTAAAAATCAGCCCCTCCATCCCAGGATTTAATTGTGTGGATGGTACTTTCTAGAAGGAAGTGATTGGAGCTGGGCGATGATGGGATATTGGAGAGTCCCGTTCTCTCCCCACTCCCCCAGATCCTGTCTCCCTTTCCCAGCCCAGCTACAAAGACACATCTTATCTCTCTATCACTCCCTCCGTCCCACACACACTCTCTGTCTTTGTCTGCATCTTGTCTTTTTTTACCCCTTTGTCTCAAAAACAATCACCTTGTGCTGCAAAATATTTCCATCTCCCCCACTTCAAATACCCACGAGTCACATTGCTGTGTGTGGGATGGTTTTATTTGTTTAAAATATCAACAAAAAGAAGCTGGAGAGGGTGTGAGAGAGGGGACAGAGAGAGATAGAGAGAGATCCCCTTCAGATACTCAGGGATTGGGCCAACCTGGGTCTTATTTATGGGATTATCACATTTGGTCACCCTTGCTGCAATGTAGGCCACTCTGTAAGTGGTTTGAGACACAGCAAGATCCCACAAGTAGTATTACTCTGATATTAGAACAAGTCTTTGGGTAGAGTTTCTCATTTATAGTTTTCATTCCCTTTTTGAGGGAGCCCTGTCTGTCAGACACTCACTGGGGATTGATGTGTTGGTGTCAAATCCCAGGGCCCCGGTTACTTTAACCCCAGGCTTCAAACCTGTTTTAAAACCAACAGGGCCACAGTCCAACAGGAGCCAATTAACCAGAGGCCTCTAAAACCCAGGGTCCCCAAAATGAGATTAACCCTTGAGGTAAATAAACACAGAATCCCGCCCACACAGTGCAGCTTATCGACCAGGCCTCAGGCCTCAGACTGTGTCCCCTCTGGAGAAAGTTGTTGTTCAAAGGTCTCCTGATCTTAAAGTTTCTCTCTTTGAATCTTCAAGTGGCCTGTGGGAGGAAAGAGACAGCATTAGTTGAAAAGAGGAGAATCATTACAGAATGATTGCACAGCAAGATCCCAGATTTTCCTCTCTCAGTGACACAGGCAATCTCTCAGCAACATCCAAACACAAATATATCGGGCAATGAGCTGCATTTTTATGCTAAAGCCTTGGAAAAATTTTGAAATGATAGGTTAGCTGATTAAAACACTCACTGCCTGCAATGGTAGTATTGGGGGAGTTGGTGCACAGCAAGATCCCACATGCTACAATGCAGCAGCAGCTAATTACTCTGACCATTTCTCCCCTCTGTGACGCTGCTTCAGTTTAATTATTTCCTGTCACCCCAGAATCAAACATTGCAGCGACTTCACAATCTCAAAATGCCTCTCCCTCTCTCTCCCCTTCTGTTTCTCCAGCTCTTTCATTTTTTTAAGTGTTTCTCTCACTCTCTTTCTCTCACTGTTGAATTTTCTCATCCTGCCCTCTCGATAACCCACATCACTCTGACTTTATGAGACGTCTTCAGAGAGGGTCAGATCATTTGGGTTTTAATTCCCCCCGAGGGCAGTCCTGCCTCTCAGATCCTGGGAATTGACATACTTCAGTCCCAGGCTTCAAATCTGTTTTAAAAATGACAGGGCCACAATCTGACAGGAGCCAGTTACCCAGAGGCCCCTAAAACCCAGGGTCCCCCAGAGGAGATTAAACCTCGGGGTAAATAAACACACAACTCACTGTGGGCCCCCACGGGGTGCAGACTGTCGACCAGGCCTTAGGCCTCAGGCCCGTGCTCCCCCTCTGGAGGTTGTTCTTTCCTGGACTCGAACATTTTGGATCTTCACGTTGCAGCTTTCCAAAGTTCCTCGGGATAAAAGAGAGAAAAGATTAGTTGAAAGGGGAAGCGAGAGTATTTTGAAGGCAAGTTACACAGCAAGGTCCCAGGGTTAAAAGCACCCCCTGCCCATCCCCAATGTATTAATGTATGTAACACAGTCAGCAGTTAGGATGGAACATGGTGTGGGAGCAGATCTTCCCAGGGATTGGAGGAGGATAGTGAGGGAAAGGCATCAGATTCTTACACTCTGCAGTGACCTGGGATCAATTGCCTTTTACTGAAAACAGTTCCCAACTTGTATGTGCCTGTAGCTCCCTCCAGTCTGAAACCCTCATTCCCCTCTATCCTGTCTCCTGTCTCTGAGCCAATGGTGTCTTCATTCTGTTACTGACCCTTCAGTCCCACTGGGATCATTTTTTCTCATCTTCTCTCATCCACGTGAAGGAATTGGACCCTGACAATTCCATTTACACTGTCTCCCATCAATCTTCATAGGATCCATATCACAGAGGTTAGACAGTGTTCCCAGCAAACACTCCCAGGGCAGAGGGAGCACAGGGTTCCTGACAACGTAAAGCTCCCATTAAACTGTCCCCATTTAAATCCCCAGGACAGGTAGAGAATGGGGTCAGATACAGAGTAAATCTCCCTCTACACTGCAGCATTTCAAATTCCCAGGCCATTTTGAGCTCGGCGTTAGGTACTGATTAAATCTCCCAATTCCCCCATCCTGTTCACATCAAACTCAATCAGGATCGCTCCATCACTGGGTTAGATACAGAGGATGTGTATGTTTGGATTTCAGCCCCAATCCAGTTGGTGATGATCACGGCCTTGTTAAGTCTGTTTGGGAATGGGGAGGGAGCTGGGAGCAGGGTGATGGTGGGATAGTGGGGAGCAGAGCTGCCTTCCAAGCAGTTGACCCGGGTTCGATTCCCGGCTATCACAGTGTTGTGGTTTGTAAACAGCCTTTTAAAGGTAAGGCACTGGGATAAATCGAGGAAATAAATCTTTCATTCTGTGGTAAAATGGGTCTGTCAGATTGCTCCTTGCTTTTCCTGGCGGTGGTTCCTGTGAATTGCAGTGTGGAACCAGGCAGCATTGCTCGGCATCTCGGAAGCTTTCCCCTCTGCTGCTTCCCATTTCTTATTGAAATATTGGGTGCAGCACAAGGATGGGTTTGTTTTGTTCGAAAAGTGAGAGACTGCTCCCGTCAGGAACCTGAAATAATTACAGAAACACTGAACAGTTCCAACAGCTTCTGTAGTGGTGGGGAGGGAGGGTTAATGTGTCAAATCTATACAAGGATAAAATAAACTCCAGCCTCAAATCAATCAGAAATCCTGACTCTGCAAACATCCTTGTAAATCTTTTCTGAATCTTCACAAGATTCACACCATCCTCCCGATAGCAGAAAGACCAGAATTGTGTGGTTTATGGAATGTTACTATATCCGAACAGTTGCTGTTTATAGTTAAATAATGTTCATTTAGTTAAGTTTTCCAATCGAGTTCGGTTTGTCCAATCTTTCTTCCTTATGTTTGTGTCCCAACGATAGTGTGGAGTAAAGTGTGTTTTGATTCCAGCCTGGCAGTTTGACCAATCACATTGTAACGCCTTACACTTCCCTTCAGGAAATCAGGAAAAGGGGTCGAGACCATTTCCTTAAGGCAGAGGAGTTTGGTCTGGTTCATAACATCCTCAATGTCATCAATCCATGTCCCTCCAGCCCTGAGCAATGATGTTTACAGATTAATGGAGGATACACAGGCACATTCATCGGGATTATCTTGGACAGGAGTCATTTGGGAATGATATTCCTCAGACCATCAACTCTCAGCTCGGCCAAGGATAAAGGCCAGGAATCCGGCCCAATTGGGAAACAGCCCATTTCCCGGGAGACTGAGAGGTCACTAACAGAGTGGGAGCTGGAGAGTCAGGAACAGAATAACAGGGACAGTCCGCTCTGTTCACTGACCCTTCACCCCTCAGTGAATCCAGTGTCAGGAATGACTGCTATTAGTCAGACTGACAGAATGTGATCAGATACACACACTGTCCTTTAACATCATCAATATCTCCCAGCTCCCACCCTGTCTCAGCTCATCTGCCCCTCTGCCATCTACAATATTTTAATCGGGGCAGCATTAAGTGCCGTGCTTTGAGCTGAGCTGTCTTACCTTCTGTACTCTCTCTCTAAATGGATCCAATTCCCCCCTGATCCCTCTCCGGTTTAAGATGCGCCTTGACATCATCCCCAATGAATGAGGTAGACCCTCACCTGACCCAATATCCCCTTCGGTGGGTCAACATCTACTGTATTTAAAACAAGGAACTGCAGATCCTGGAGAGCTGACAGATAACACAGAAATTACTGGTGGGAATTAGTGGGAGGGGTATCATTTGTGGGAGAAATCCGAGTGAACCTCTCGAGTCCAGGGATTGTCCTCTAGAACTGAAGGGATCTGATGCTGATGCTGTCAGACCTGCTGAGCTCCCCCAGCAGTTTCTGTTTGGATTTCAGTCCCAATCCAATTGGTCCTGATCGCGGCCTTGGGAATAGCTTGCCAATTACTGGGAAAGGGTTGGACGTGTCTCCTTCCCAACAGTTAACCCGGGCTCGAACCCCTGCCATCGCACTGTTGCACTTTGAAAGCAATCTTAATCGGGGAAAAATGCCGAGATGGAATGAATGAGATTGGACTCTCCGAGGTTTCCCAAACATGGCCACATTAGGGGGACAGGGTGGCTCCCACCTGCTATGACATTCTCAGAGATGGATTACAGGATTAGTGCTCAAGTGTCTGACTGGGATATTTCAGCTGAGACAAGATGCTCTGTAGAAATTCCCCAAGGTTCCTTCCAGAGCAGCTTCCAGACCCACGGCACGATCATGTGGAATGCTGAACACAGCAGATACACGGGAACACCACCAGGTGACAATTCCTGAACAGGGAACCTGAAATAATTACAGAAGCCGCTGGAAACACTGAACAGTTCCAACAGCTTCTGTAGTGTTGGGGAGGGAGGGTTAATGTGTCAAATCTACACAAGGATAAAATAATGTTTTGTCATTTACATAAATGATTTGGATGTGAGCATAACATCCAAAGTTTTCCGATGACACCAAAATTGCAGGTGTAGTGGACAGCAAAAAGGGATACCTCAGATTACAACAGGATCTGGACCAAATGGGCCAATGGGCTGAGAAGTGGCAGATGGAGTTTAATTCAGATAAATTGAGGTGCGCATTTTGGGAAAGCAAATCTTAGCAGGACTTATCCACTTAATGGTAAGGTCCTAAGGAGTGTTGTTGAACAAAGAGACCTTGGAGTGCAGGTTCATAGCTCCTTGAAAGTGGAGTCGCAGGTCGATAGGATAGTGAAGAAGGCGTTTGGTATGCTTTCTTTTATCAGTCAAAGTAGTGAGTACAAGAGTAGGGAGGTCATGTTGCAGCTGTGCAGGACATTGGTTAGGCCACTGTTGGAATATTGCATGGAATTCTGGTCTCCTTCCTATCGGAAAGATGTTGTGGAACTTGAAAGGGTTCAGAAAAGATTTACAAGGATGTTGCCAAGATTGGAGAATCTGAGCTACAGGGAGAGGCTGAACAGGCTGGGGCTGTTTACCCTGGAATGTCGGAGGCTGAGGGGTGACCTTATAGAGGTTTACAAAATCATGAGGGGCATGGATAGGGTAAAGAGGCAAAGTCTTTTCCCTGGGGTCGAGGAGTCCAGAACTAGAGGGCATAGGTTTAGGGTGAGAGGGGAAAGATATAAAAGAGACCAAAGGGGCAACCTTTTCACGCAGAGGGTGGTACATGTATGGAATGAACTGCCAGAGGATGTGGTGGAGGCTGGTACAATTGCAACATTTAAGAGGCATTTGGATAGGTATATGAATAGGAAGGGTTTGGAGGGATATGGGCTGGGTGCTGGCAGGTGGGACCAGATATGTGTTGGGATATCTGGTCGGTATGGACAGGTTGGACCGAAGGGTCTGTTTCCAAGCTGTACATCTCTATGACTCTGTGACTCTAAACTCCAGCCTCAAAGCAATCAGAAACACTGACTTTACAAACATCCTTATAAATCTTTTCTGAATCTTTTCAATTTTCACAGTATTCTTCAGGTAGTAGGATTGTGTGGTTTGTGGAATGTGACTATATTTGAGCAGTTGCTGTTGAGTAGTTAAATAACGTTTCATTTAGTTAAGTTTTCCAATCGAGTTCGGTTTGTCCAATCTTTCTTCCTTATGTTTGTGTCCCAACGACAGTGTGGAGTAAAGTGTGTTTTGATTCCAGCCTGGCAGTTTGACCAATCACATTGTAACGCCTTACACTTCCCTTCAGGAAATCAGGAAAAGGGGTCGAGACCATTTCCTTAAGGCAGAGGAGTTTGGTCTGGTTCATAACATCCTCAATGTCATCAATCCATGTCCCTCCAGCCCTGAGCAATGATGTTTACAGATTAATGGATGATACACAGACACATTCATCGGGATTATCTTGGACAGGAGTCATTTGGGAATGATATTCCTCAGACCATCAACTCTCAGCTCGGCCAAGGATAAAGGCCAGGAATCCGGCACAATTGGGAAACAGCCCATTTCCCGGGAGACTGAGAGGTCACTAACAGAGCGGGAGCTGGAGAGTCAGGAACAGAATAACAGGGATAGTCCGCTCTGTTCACTGACCCTTCACCCCTCAGTGAATCCAGTGTCAGGAATGACTGCTATTAGTCAGACTGACAGAATGTGATCAGATACACACACTGTCCTTCCACATCATCAATATCTCCCAGCTCCCACCCTGTCTCAGCTCATCTGTCCCTCTGCCATCTACAATATTTTAATCGGGGCAGCATTAAGTGCCGTGCTTTGAGCTGAGCTGTCTTACCTTCTGTACTCTCTCTCAAAACGGCTCCAATTCCCCCCCGATCCCTCTCCTGTTTAAGATGCTCCTTGACATCTGCCCCAATGAATGAGGTAGACCCTCACCTGACCCAATATCCCCTTCGGTTGGTCAACATCTACTGTATTTAAAACAAGGAACTGCAGATCCTGGAGAGCTGACAGATAACACAGAAATTACTGGTGGGAATTAGTCGGAGCGGCCTCATTTGTGGGAGAAATCCGAGTGAACCTCTAGAGTCCAGGGATTGTCCTTCAGAACTGAAGGGATCTGATGCTGATGCTGTCAGACCTGCTGAGCTCCCCCAGCAGTTTCTGTTTGGATTTCAGTCCCAATCCAATTGGTCCTGATCACGGCCTTGGGAATACCTTGCCAATTACTGGGAAAGGGTTGGATATGTCTCCTTCCCAGCAGTTAACCCGGGCTCGAACCCCTGCCATCGCACTGTTGCACTTTGAAAGCAATCTTAAACGGGGAAAAACGCCGAGATGGAATGAATGAGATTGGACTCTCCGAGGTTTCCCAAACATGGTCACATTAGGGGGGCAGGGTGGGTCCCACCTGCTATTACATTCTCAGAGATGGATTACAGGATTAGTGCTCATGTGCCTGACTGGGATAGTTCAGCTGAGACAAGATGCTCTGTAGGAATTCCTCAAGGTTCCTTCCAGAGCAGCTTCCAGACCCACGGCACTATCATGTGGAATGCTGAACACAGCAGATCCACGGGAACACCACCAGGTGACAATTCCACATCAAGCCACTCCCCACCCTGGCTTGGAAAAACATCTCAGTCCCACAAGTGCCATTGGTTGGAAATCCTGGAACTCCCTCCCTTACATCATTGTGGGTTTATCTGCCCCAAATAAATGGCAGCAGTTCAAGGCAATAACTCACCGTCACCTTCACCAGAGCAATTAAATCTGAGCAATCCGTGGGGACCCAGCGGCAATGATCCAAACACATGAATGAATCACAAAATAAAGCTCAGTATTTGGGACCCGTGTGCTCCAGGGCTGAGTATCTGAATAAATTGGGTCGATATTCTAGTAAATTAAAAGGTGGTTTCATTGGAATGTCTCAGATTGTGAAGAGGCTTGAGAGGGGAGATGCTGAGAAATTAATCCTGTGGGTCTGGGAATCTGAAACACGATAACACAGTCTCAGGAGTTGCTGGAAAAGCTCAGCAGGTCGGGCAGCATCTGTGCAGAGAAATCAGCGTTAATGTTACAGCATCCGCAGTTCATTCGGGTTTGATTACCACCCTCTCAGGGTAAGGGGCAGGTTATTTGGGACTGAGATGGGGAGACAGCGCTTCACTCTAAGACTCTGTCAGACCTGCTGAGATTCCCCAGCAATTTCTGATTTGGATTTCAGCCCCAATCCAGTTGGTGATGATCACGGCCTTGTTAAGTGTGTTTGGGAATGGGGAGGGAGCTGGGAGCAGGGTGATGGTGGGATAGTGGGGAGCAGAGCTGCATTCCAAGCAGTTGACCCAGGTTCGATTCCCGGCTATCACAGTGTCGTGGTTTGTAAACAGTCCTTTGAAGGAAAGCACCCGGGATATAACCAGATCTGTCAGATTGCGCCTTGTTTTTCCTGGCGATGGTTCCTGTGAATTGCAGTGTGGAACCGGGCAGCATTGCTCGGCAACTCGGAAGCTTTCCCCTCTGCTGCTTCCCATTTCTTATTGAAATATTGGGTACAGCACAAGGATGGGTTTGTTTTGTTCGAAAAGTGAGAGACTGCTCCCGTCAGGAACCTGAAATAATTACAGAAGCCGCTGGAAACACTGAACAGTTCCAACAGCTTCTGTAGTGGTGGGGAGGGGGGATTAATGTGTCAAATCTATACAAGGATAAAATAAACTCCAGCCTCAAAACAGAGTTCCTAAGTTTTACAAACATCCGCATAACATTTTTCTGAGCCATCAATTCCCCTTAAACCCTTCCAATGCGGAATACCATCTTTCTGACTCTCACTTTGAGAGATGTCCCTCAGTGAGCTCCTCCACCATTCTTTCCATTTCACTGGGGACCCACTATCCACAGTCTCCAATCAAATGACCTGAACTCAGACACACAGAGATCTTAAAGAGTGACACAATGCAGACAGGAAGTTGATTTCATTTCTGTTTCTGAGTCCAATCTTCACTCAGTGAGACAGAGTCAGGTATTCAAGGCTCAAACAAGAGCTGGATTCTGTTTCTGGTGATTGTCTTCATTCAGTGAGAAGGAGGGCCGTGGGCCAGAAGGAGCTCATCATTGTGCTTCGGGTTGTCTGCTCATTCTGCAGCATTGCAGGCCGTGGGAGCAGGGCAGTGGGAAAGGTACCTCGTGTGGACTGTAATAGGACTTTCAACACATTGTTCCAGGCCAGTTACAGAGCTCCAGGAATTCTGAATGAGGATCGGAAAAAATGCATTGATTGAAGGAGAAGGATCAGGAAAACAGGATAAAGCTGATGAGATCACCAGGATTTCTCGGTCTAACTCTGTACCATAGTTTATTTTCTGCTTCATAAATCTACAATCCGGAGCTCAACCCACTCAGAGCAATATAAACTCGGAAACAAATCATTCAGTCCAACACATCCATGCTGAACTGAAATCCGATGTCAATCTCATCCTATTTGTCAGAATTTGGCCCATGTTTCTCTGAACCCTTTTTAATTCAAAGTTTGTGAGAAAATTTGTAGCTCGGGTGCTCGTTGTTGTGGTTGTGTTCGCCGAGCTGGGAATTTGTGTTGCAGACATTTCGTCCCCTGTCTAGGTGACATCCTCAGTGCTTGGGAGCCTCCTGTGAAGCGTTTCTGTGATGTTTCCTCTGGCATTTATAGTGAGTTGGATCTGCCGCTTCCCGTTGTCAGTTCCAATTGTCTGCTGCAGTGGCCGGTATATTGGGTCCAGGTCGACAGAATCTGTGGATCAGTGTCATGCCTCTAGGAATTCCCCGGCTGTTCTCTGTTTGGTTTGTCCTATAATAGTAGTGTTGTCCCAGTCGAATTCATGTTGCTTGTCATCTGTGTGTGTGGCTCCTAAGGATAGCTGGTCGTGTCGTTTCATGTCTAGTTGATGTTCATGGATGCGGATCGTGAGCTGTCTTCCTGTTTGTCCTATGTAGTGTTTTCTGCAGTCCTTGCATGGGATTTTGTACACTACATTGATTTTGCTCATGCTGGGTATCGGGTCCTTCGTTCTGGTGAGTTGTTGTCTGAGCGTGGCTGTTGGTGTGTGTGCTGTTATGAGTCCTGGTGGTCGCAGTAGTCTGGCTGTCAGTTCGGAAATGCTACTGATGTATGATAGTGTGGCTTTGGGTTGTGGCATGTCCTCATTCCGTTGTCTTTCCCTTAGGCATCTGTTGATGAAATTGTGGGGGTATCTGTTTTTGGCGAATACATTGTATAGGTGTTTTTCCTCTTTTTGCAGTTCTGGTGTACTGCAGTGTGTTGTGGCCCTTTTGAATAGTGTCTTGATACAACTACTTTTGTGTGTGTTGGGGTGGTTGCTTCCATAGTTCAGGACTTGGTCTGTGTGTGTGGCTTTTTAATTCCTACACCCACCCAGATACCTTTTAAATGTTGTAATTGTACCAGCCTCCACTACTTCCTCTGGCAGCTCATGCACACAGTGCCCGCTGCTTGAAAAATGTTCCCCTTTGGTCCCTTTTATGTTTCCCCTCTCAACTTTAACATATGCCATCTGCTTCTAGACTCCCCCACCCCAGGGCAATCATCTTGCCTTTTTACCCTATTGAGGGTCCTTCATGATTTTGGGAACCTCTATTACATTACCCCTCAGCTACTGACGCTCCAGGGATAATCACCTCAACCTATACAGTCTTAACCTCCAGCACAAACCTTCCAACTTTGGCAACATGCTCGTAAATCTTTTCTGAAACCTTTAAAGTTTCACAACACCCTTCTGATAGGAGGGAGTCCAGAATTGCACATTATATACCAAACGTGGCCGAACCAATACCACAACATGACCTCCCAACATCTTTACACAATTAACTGAGCAATAAAGACAAAAGTTCCAAATGCCTTCTTCATTATCCTATCGAAATGTTAGTCCACCTTCAATGATCTATAAAGGTGCACTCCAGGTCCATTTGTTTAGCAACACCCCAGTACCTTGTCCATTCAGTGAATAGGTCCTGCTCTCTTTTGCTTCTCCAAAATGCAGCACCTCAGACTTGTCTGAATTAATCTCCATCTTCCACTCCTCAACCCATTGGCCCATCTGATCAAGATCCCATTGTACTCTGAGGTAACCATCTTCACTGTCCTAGACACCTCCAATTTTACTGTCATCTGCAAACGTACTATCCATTCGTCCTTTGGTCACATCCAAATCATTTATCTAAATGACAAAACAACAGTGGGCCCAGCACCGATCCTTGTGCCACACCGCTGGTCACAGGCCTCCAATCTGAAAAGCAACCCTCCCCCACCACCCTCTGTCTTCTACCTTCAATAAAAAGAAGTGTTGCAAGTATCAGTTAACTGGAGATTCAGATCAGTGCGTCACTAAATGAAAAAAAATGCAGGGCATCATTAATTGGAGAATTCATGCAGGTGCCATTTAAATTCGAATTGGGAGAACTGGGGCAGGATAACACTCAGTGGGAGAGTTGGTGCAGTTCCAGGATGTGTGCAGGATTGGGAAATGGGGGAAATAGCCATAAATAGAGTCATACAATCATAGAGATTTACAACACACAAACAGGTACTTCGGTCCAACTTGTCCATGCCACAATTTAAGAATTCTGGTAGTGCTCCACTAAATTGGAGAATCACTGCAAGGAACTACTTACTGGGAGAATTGGGCAAGGGCTTATCGAAATGTGAGAATTGTAACAGGGCATCAGTTAATTGGAGAATTGGTGCAGTGTAACACTAAATGGGAGAATTCGGGCAGGACAATACTTGATGGGAGATTTAGAGTTGGACACCCCTAAATTGTTCGAGGACATCAGTCAGTATGAGGATTGGTGTAAGGCAACACTGTGAGGAGAACTGGTTCAGGACTTCAGGAATTGGGTGAAATGGTGCTGAGCAACACTGAATTGGAGAATTGATGTGGGGTATCTGTAAATGAGAGACCTGGTGCAGGGTGCTGATAACTTCGGGAATTGGAGCAAATGGGAGAACACGGGCAGTGAATCAGTAAATAGGGCAAATGCTGCAAAGGATTAGTGGTGGAGATTCAATACAGTGCACCACAAAATGGGGGAGTTGGTGAAGTTAACCACTAAAGGGAAGTTATGTGTTTGAATCGGTAATTTGGAGATTTCATGCAGGGATCGCAAGATTAGAGAATTCTGGCATCAGACTACTAAATGGGAGACTTGTTGCAGGGAAATACTGAATGGAAGACCTGGTGCACAGTGGAGTTGAATTAGAGAATGGGTGTATGGCACCAGGAAATGGGAGAATTAGAGTAGCGCACCCTTAAATGGTAGAATCGGGCTCGGGCACCAGTAAATGGAAGGATTAGTACAGGGGTATGAGTAAATGGGAGATTTGGTGGGAATCAATAAATGGGACATTCGGTGCACAGGGCCGTTACATCGGAAAACTGGTGTGAGTGTCAATATATTAAAAAAGTGGAGGAGGGCATGTCTAAATTGGGGAATAGTGGCCTGAGGATCAATAAAAAGAAGAAAAGTTGCCAGTATCGGTAAATTGGAGATTCAGTTCAGTGCATCACTAAATGAAAACAATTCAGCAGGGCATCCGTACGTGAAAGAAGCGTTTCAGGGAAGCGTTAAAAGGAAGGAATTGATGGAGGACATTAATAATTGGAGAATTCATGCAGGTGCCTTTATATTGGGCAGGATAATACTCAATGGGAGAATTGGTGCAGTTTCAGGATTTGTGCAGGATTGGTAAATGGGAGAAATGGTGCAGAGCAGCTGAGCCATAAACATAGTCATACAATCATAGAGATGTACAACATGGAAACAGACACTTCACTCCAACTTGTCTGTGACTCAATTTTAGAATTCTGGCAGCACTCCACGAAATTGGAGAATCATTCCACGGAAATACTAAATGGAAGAATTGGACAAGGGCTTATCGAAATTAGAGAATTTGGAACGGGGCATCTGATAATGGCAAATTGGTGCAGTTAGCACCAAATGGAGAATTTGAATTCAGCAGTAAATGGGAGAAATGGTGCAGTGTAGCACTAAATGGGAGAATTGGGACAGGACAATACTTGACGTGGGAATGAGAGTAGGGCACCCCTAAATTGGGCGAGGGCATCAGTCAGTATGAGGATTGGTGTAAGGCAAAACTGAGTGGGGAACTTGTTCAGGACATCAGTAATTGGGGGAAATGGTGCTAAGCAACACTGAATTGGAGAATTGGTGTGGGGTATCAGTAAATGAGAGACCTGGTGCAGAGTGGAGCTAAATTAGAGAATTGGTGCATGGCAACAGTAAATGGGAGAGTTAGAGTAGCGCACCCTTAAATGGTAGAATCGGGCTCAGGCACCAGTAAATGGAAGGATTGGTACAGGGATATGAGTAAATGGGAGATTTGGGGGAATTAGTAAATGGCAGATCTGGTGCAGAATGCCATTACATTGGAGAGTTGGTGGGAGTGCCAACATATTGGAGAATTGGAGCAGACCATGTCTAAATTGGGGAATAGGGGCAAGGGAATCAATAAAAAGAAATGTTGCAAGTATCGGTAAATTGGAGATTCAGTTCAGTGCATCACTAAATGAAATTTAAAAGTCAGCAGGTCACCCATACGTGGAAGCTGTGTATCAGGGAACAGCTAAATGAAAGAAATTGATGTTGGGCAACAATAATTAGAGAATTCATACAGGTGCCATTAAATTCTAAGTGGGAGGACTGGGGCAGGATAACCTCAATGGGTGAGTTGGTGAAATTCCCGAATTAGTGCAGGATTGGTAAATGGGAGAATTGGTGCAGGGAAGCGGAGCACGAATTACAGCCTCAGAGATGTAAAGCACGGAAACAGATCCTTCAATCCAACTTGTCCACCCCAAAATTTAGGAATTCTAGCAGCTCCCCACTAAACTGGAGAATCATTGCAAGAAACTGCTAAATGGAAAATTGGAATAGGGCTTATCGAAAAGTGAGAATTTGCAACTGGGCATCAGATAATGGGTGAATTAGAGCAATTCAGCATTAAATGGTGAGTTTTGCTGTGTTGCACTAAATGGGAGAATTGGGACAGGACAATACATTTTGGGAGATTTAGAGTAGGGCACCCCTAAATTGGGCGAGAGCATCAGTCAGTATGAGGATTGGGGTAAGGCAAAACTGAATGGAGAACTTGTTCAGGACATCAGTAATTGGGAGAAATGGTGCTGAGCAACACTGAATTGGAGAATTGGTGTGGGGTAACAGTAAATGAGAGACCTGGTGCAGGGTGCTGATAACTTCGAGAATTGGAGCAAATGTGGGAACACAGGCAGTGAATCAGTAAATAGGACAAATGTTGCAAAGGATTGCTGGTCCCAATTCAGTAGAGTGCACCACAAATTTGGGGAGTTGATGCAGTTCCCCTCTGAGGGGAGAATATGTGTAGGCAATTCCTTGGTAATCTGGAGATATGATGCAGGGATCTCCAAGATTAGAGAATTCTGGCAGCAGACTACTATATGGGAGATTTGTTGCAGGGAAATACTGAATGGAAGACCTGGTGCACAGTGGAGTTGAATTAGAGAATGGGTGTATGGCACCAGGAAATGGGAGAATTAGAGTAGCGCACCCTTAAATGGTAGAATCAGGGTCGGGCACCAGTGAATGGAAGGATTAGTACAGGGATATGAGTAAATGGGAGATTTGTTGGAAACAATAATTGGGAGATCTGTTGCACAGTGCCGTTATATTAGAAAATTGGTGGGAGTGCCAATGTATTAGAAAATTGGAGCTGAGCATGTCTAAATTGGGGAATAGGGGCCAGGGATTCAATAATAAGAAGAAACGTTGCAAGCATCGGGAAATGAAAAAAAAATCAGCAGTGCATCCGTACGTGGAGGATGTGTATCAGGGAATAACTAAATGGAAGGAATTGATGTAGGGCAACAATAATTGGAGAATTCATGCAGGTGCCATTAAATTCTAAGTGGGAGGACTGGGGCAGGATAACCTCAGTGGGTGAGTTGGTGAAATTCCCAAATTAGTCCAGAATTGGTAAATGGGAGAATTGGTGCAGGGAAGCGGAGCACTAATTACAGCCTAAGAGATGTACAGCACGGAAACAGACCTTTCGATCCAACTTGTCCACACCTAAATTTAAGAATTCCGGCAGTTCTCCACTAAATTGGAGAATCATTGCAAGGAACAACTAAATGGAAAAATTTGGAAAGGGCTTATCGAAATGTGAGCATTTTAGGGCAGCAGGGCATCAGATAATGGGTGAATCAGTGCAGTTCAGCACTAAATAGATGACTTATGCTGTGTTGCACTAAATGGGAGAATTGGGATAGGACAATACATTTTGGGAGATTTAGAGTAGGGCACCCCTAAATTGGGCGAGAGCATCAGTCAGTATGAGGATTGGAGTAAGGCAACACTGAATGGAGAACCTGTCCAGGACATCAGTAATTGGGGGAAATGGTGCTAAGCAACACGGAATTGGAGAATTGGTGTGGGGTATCAGTAAATGAGAGACCTGGTGCAGAGTGGAGCTAAATTAGAGAATTGGTGCATGACAACAGTAAATGGGAGAGTTAGGGTAGCGCACCCTTAAATGGTAGAATCAGTAAATGGAAGAATTAGTACGGGGATATGAGTAAATAGGAGATTTTGTGGAGTTTGGGCGAGAGCATCAGTCAGTATGAGGATTGGAGTAAGGCAACACTGAATGGAGAACCTGTTCAGGACATCAGTAATTGGGGGAAATGGTGCTAAGCAACACTGAATTGGAGAATTGGTGTGGGGTATCAGTAAATGAGAGACCTGGTGCAGAGTGGAGCTAAATTAGAGAATTGGTGCATGACAACAGTAAATGGGAGAGTTAGGGTAGCGCACCCTTAAATGGTAGAATCAGTAAATGGAAGAATTAGTACGGGGATATGAGTAAATAGGAGATTTGGTGGAGTTTGGGCGAGGGCATCAGTCAATATGAGGATTGGTGTAAGACAAAACTGAATGGAGAACTTGTTCAGGACGTCAGTAATTGAGGAAAATGGTGCTAGGCAACAAAGAATTGGAGAATTGATGCGGGCCATCAGTAAATGAGAGACCTGGTGCACAGTGGAGCTCAATTCGAGAATTGGTGGATGACAACAGTAAATGGGGGAATTAGAGTGGTGCATCTTTCAGTGGTCGAGTCGGGCTCAATGAGAAAATTAGTACAAGGATATGGGTAAATGGGAGATTTGGTGAGAACCAATAAATGGGAGATTGCATTATATTGGAAAACTGGTCTGAGTATCAATACAGTAGAAAATTAGAGTACAGCATGTCTACATTGGGGCAGGGGCAGGGAATAGGGGCAGGGAATTAATAAAAAAAATTGGTGGGAGTGCCAATATATTGGAAAATTGTAGCAGAGCATTCTAAATTGGGAATAGGGGCAGGGAATCAATAAAAAGAAGAAATGTTTCAAGCATTGGTAAATTGGAGATTCAGTTCAGTGCATCACTAAATGGAAACGATTCAGCAGGGCACCCGTACGTGGAAGAAGTGAATGGGGGGGATGGCATCAGTCAGTATGATGAGGGGTGTAAGACAGTCAAGACATCAGTAATTGGGGGAAATGGTGCTAATCAACACAAAATTGGAGAATGGTGCGGGTCATCAGTCAATGAGAGACCTGGTGCACAGTGGAGCTAAATTAGAGAATTGGTGCATGGCAGCAGTAAATGGGAGAATTAGAGTAGCGCACCCTTAAATGGTAGAATCGGGCTCGGGCATCAGTAAGTGGAAGGATTGGTATAGGGATATGAGTAAATGGGAGATTTGGGGGAAACAATAAATGGGAGATCTGGTGCACAGTGCCATTACATTCGAAAATTGGTGAGAGTGCCAATATATTGGAAAATTGTAGCAGAGCATGTCTAAATTGGGAATAGGGGCAGGGAATCAATAAAAAGAAGAAATGTTGCAAGCATCGGTAAATTGGAGATTCAGTTCAGTGCATCATTAAATGAAAACAATTCAGCAGGGCACCCATACGTGGAAGATGTGTGTCAGGGAACAACTAAATGGAAGGAATTGATGCAGGGCAACAATAATTGGCGAATTCATGCAGGTGCCATTAAATTCTAAGTGGGAGGACTGGGGCAGGATAACCTCAATGGGAGACTTGGTGCCATTCCCGGATTTGTGTGGGATTGGTAAATGGGAGAGTTGGTGCAGGGAAGGGGAGCCCTAAATAGACCCTTAGAGATGTACAGCTGCTATATCTCCCACAACAGTGACTCCACCTCACAAGGACTTCAGTTGCTATGAAGCACATTCAGAAATCCTGAATGTGTGAAAATACATTTATAAATACAAATCAAGCCTTAGCAATGAATAAAAGACCCAAGAACAGGGAAGGAAATGGATATCGATCGGTCTCATCTCACTGGAGAGAAATCAGGGGAAATACTGTGTTTTTGATGTGATTGATACCTGAACAATTAAACACCAGTTCAATTAAAGAGACAATTCACATCCAATGAAGTAAACCACTGCTGACAGAATGAACACAGCCCAGTTCTGGATACAATAACAGCAGAGTACGATCACATGTTACCCCACTGGAATGTGTGTGTGTCACCATAGTCTTCCCAGACCATAGGGGCTGATCTCTTCATTACAGAGAGAAGCAACTCATGGTGATTTGACCAGAGGGCCCTCAGACCTCAGGCAAGAGAAGAATTTTGAGAACAAGAGTCCTTCATGGTTACCCCAAACTGGTAAAGGGAATTGAACCCACGCTGTTCACATCACACTGCTCTGCAAACCAACTCAGCTAAACTGTTTCCCCCTAACTGGAGTGTCACGTGTGGGGATGAATAATTGAATCCCTCGCTACACACAGTGCAGGTGAACGGCCCTTCCCACAAATTGTTTGTTGGTGTTTCATCAAATCATTGCTCCTCATAAAGCTCTTCTCACAGTCAGAGCATTGACATGTTCTCTCATTGATGTGAACAAAGCCATAGCTGCTGAGATTGGAGAACCAAGAGAACCCCTTCCCACACAAGGAGCAGGGAAAAGGTGGGAATGTGTTGGTGTTCACTGAGTCCAGATGACTAAGTGAGTCCCTTCCTACACTCAGTGCAGGCGGACAGTCTCTCTCTCTCTCTCTCTCTCTAGTATGGCCACACTTGTGTATTTGAGGCTTTGCTGATTTAATAAACCCCTTCCCACACACAGAGCAGATGATTGCTCTCTCTCCAGTGTCAACTCAACGGTTGACATTCGGCTGAACTGGGATGTTTATTCCTTCCCAAACAGAGCAGACAACGCTTCTCTCCCGATGATGAAGACGTTTGTCTGACATTAGGCTGGATCCCCAAGTGAATACCTTCCCACACACAGAACAGCTGAATACCTTCTCCCCCATGGGAACGGGTTGATGTTAAATTATGACCATTGAATTTAAGACCTTTACACATCTTAAAGATTTTTTCCCCCACAGTCAGGGGAAAGGTCTCTTGTCAGTGTGAACCACTGGTGTTACATGAGTAAATACCTCCCACACATAGCGCAGGGGAACAGTCTCTCCCCAGAATGTCTGTGTTGATAAGTCTCCAGCTGGTTTGGGGATTTGCAATCCATCTCTCAATCCAGACACTTCCATGGTGCTGATCTCCTCTCATATCTCTAAGTTGGATAATCTGTTGAATCCTTTCCCATAAACACAACATATTTAGGGCTTCTCTGTCTGTGGATTTTTAAAGAATATTAGCTGGATAATGTTAAATAATTTCTGCAGTCAGTTCAGTGGAACACTCACACTCTTGTATGTATGTGTGTGTGTGTGTGTGTCTTTTCCACTCACAATGCTTAGTGAGACCTTTGCTTCCAGACATACCAGATAAACATGTTCCCCTTATGTCCAAATGAATGAAGTGACTCTGTTGGATCTTTATTTCATGTTTGATTTGACTCACTCATCTTCAATTCTTTCAATCTATTTCTCTGTGAAATGATTTTCAAACATTATTGCGGTCCATACAGGGTAAAATCTCAGAACAAACAATCCAATTTCAGAAAGACATTGTTCCTCTAATCTATGCCTCCTCCAAAACAAATGATCCAGTCACATCAAAAGATGCAAAAAGCACCATCAATAGCAAAAAGGAACGTTCCTGCACGTTCCCAACATCTCTGAGACATTGTGTGTCCTGAGGTGCAAACCTTTTGTGGGACGTAACTCACCAACTGGTGAACAGCACAGCCCCCTATCCAGAAGGATGTTACACAAGAGATGATCCCCTTTGCTGCTACTGGACATCAATGGGGAAGAAAGGGAATGGGGAAGGATGTTGACAATCAAGAGTGCTGTTTTGTCCCACATGTTGGTGAGCTTCTTGTGTTGTTGAAGCAGCATTCAACCAGGCAAGTGGAGAGGATTCCATATCACACCTGACTTACATCTTGTAAGGTGGGCAGGTAGGAGGTGCGTTGAGCGCTGTAAGATTGTTTTGCCTCTGCCCTGATCTTGTATCAATTGCATGGCTACTCCTGTTCAGTTTCTCATCAATATTACACCCCCGGAATGCTGTTCATGGAGGATTCAACAATGATATTGCTGTGGAATGTCAACAAGGGATACTCGGATATTCTCTTGTTGAAGATGGGCTTTGCCAGGCACGGATGTGATACTGCTGTTACTTACCATTTGTGCAGATTCTAGATGCTGACCAGGTCTTGCTACATATGAATGTGTGGTGTTTGAGAAAATGTTTAGCTCAGGTTGAGGTTCAGGTTGTAAGATTGTTCTCAATGAGAACAAACCTACCAGCTCAGCGAGCAAACTTACAACCTGAACATATGGATATGTGCTACATCAGTATCGGAGCAGTTGAAAATGATGCTGAATATTGTCCAATCGTCAACCAACATCGCCACTTCTGAAGGGAAAGTGATTGACGAAGCAGCTGAAGATGGTTGACCCTGAGACCCCGACCCTGACCTGCTGCGCTTTTCCAGCAACACATTTTCAGCCTGAGACTCCACCCTGAGGGACTCCCCTCAAACTAAGAAGGCCTGGATTCTCAAGGCCCACCTGCTTCACAAGTGGGACATGACACGTTTGAACAGGTTGGTTAAAAATGTCACCTGCAGAAAACTCCAGGGATTCAAGTAGACTGCTGTTTGTTTCAGAGATCACCTGAGGGTGAAGCTGTTATAAAGCTATCGCCCAGGACACTGCACCACCTGGGCAATGGGTTCTGAAGAAGATGCACACAGGACTGGAATGGTTTGCTCTGTTTCTCTGTCCACATCTCCTGCCAGACCCACTGAATTCCTCCAGCACTTTCTGATTTGATTTGGATGTGAGGCACAGTTAGTAAGTTTGCAGATGACACCAAAATTGGAGGTGTAGAGGACAGAGAAGAAGGTTACCTCAGATTACAACAGGATCTTGACCAGATGGGCCAATGGGCTGAGAAATGGCAGATGGAGTTTAATTCGGATAAATGCAAGGTTCTGGATTTTGGGAAAACAAATCTTAGCAGGACTTATTTCCTTAATGGTAAGGTCCAAGGGAGTGTTGATGAACAAAGAGACCTTGGAGTGCAGGTTCATAGCTCCTTGAAAGTGGAGTCGCACGTAGATAGGATAGTGAAGAAGACGTTTGGTATGCTTTCCTTTATTGGTCAGAGTATTGAGTACAGGAGTTGGGAGGTTATGTTGTGGCTGTATATGACATCAGTTAGGCCACTGTTGGAATATTGTGTGCAATTCTGGTCTCCTTCCTATCGGAAAGATGTTATGAAACTTGAAAGCGTTCACAAAAGATTTACAAGGCTGTTGCCAGGATTGGAGGATTTGAGCAAGAGGGAGAAGCTGAATAGGCTGGGGCTGTTTTCCCTGGAGTGGCGGAGGTTGAGGGATGACCTGACAGAGGTTTACAAAATCATTCGGGGCATGGATAGGATAAACAGACAAAGATTTTTCCCTGGGGTGGGGGTAACCAGAACTAGAGGGGCATAGGTTTAGGGTGAGAGGGGAAAGATATAAAAGAGACCTAAGGGGCAATATTTTCATGCACAGAGTGGTACGGGTATGGAATGAAGTGGTGGAGGCTGGTACAATTGCAACATTTAAAAGACATTTGGATGGGTATATGAATAGGAAGGTTTGGAGGGATATGGGCCGGGTGCTGGTAGGTGGGACTAGATTGGGTTGGGATATCAGGTCGGTATGGACGGGTTGGACCGAAGGGTCTGTTTCCATGTTGGACATTTCTGTGACTCCAGTCTCAGATTTTCAGCATCTGCATGAATCACCCTCAGGCCCCGCCCCGTGACGTCACATATCCGTGTGCGCATGCGTCCACGTTCCCGGCCAAGATGGCGGATTTTCACCTCGAAATTGCAAAACATTTAACCACACGTTATTTTTCAAGGTGCTCGCTTCTCTCTGGAAGGGTTTATTCTCGGTCCGAATCCCTCTCCAGCTCCTGCAGCCTTGCCGTCTGGAAAAGCGCGTCTTTTCCCGTTTCCCACGGAGACAGACCGGGCACTGCGGCTGCGCCGCCCTCGCCTGTAGTGAGTATAGAGGGTATTCCCCACCGCGGGGAATGCTGGGTAGGTACTCCGCCATTGAGGAGATTAACACAGAAGATTAATTCTGTTCATTAATAAGTTTCTCTTTCCTGTATTCCAATCTTCTGCTATCCAAATAATCTTTGGAAGAACACAATTAGCGGTTAGTTAAATATCTTAAAATTTGAAGCATCTATCAAATCTCTCAAGTCATCTCTACAACATAACCTTGTGATTAAAATACTAATTCTCTCAAATCATTTGGTCAATTCCCGTCAACTGATGGTGGTAGATTTTGGAAACTCCTTCAATAGGTGGATATTTAACACTCAAGCCAAGGGCTTGTTTATTCTGAATGTCTCTCAACAGATTTCTTTTGTCATCTCATTTTACAGAGAAGTGGAATTCATGAAAACGAAGTGTTTGATGCCAGTCCTGTGCTAACTTCTCAGCTACAAGCTTCAGCCAGAGAGTTGACATTGAAGTACAATGACATTGATTCAGAGGTGAATGTTTTTGAACATTCATCTATAATTCAAGAGTTAACTTGTTTTGCTGTGGTTGATTGGATAGGCACTGGTATGATCCCCTTACTGTGGATCTGAATGCATACCCATGCATTATTCTCTTTCATCCCTGTCCTTCATGACAATCTCTTTGCCATTGTCCAACCTTCACTACCTTTAATAATGAGTGTTTTGACTTTCTGTGACAGTTTACTGTTATTCTTCCAGTCATGTTCAAATGAGGGTTTCATCACTGCAGGTCCCTGAGGTATGTGCTGTTAATTTATTCCACTCGTATGTGTGGCCTCCCTGACAAACATCACTCAGACTCACTTTATGCTCCCTCTCACACACACTATTCCCTTCCCTGCTCGTACCACCCAGCCTCCTCCACAGGCTTTCATATTCTACTGTCTGAACAGCCCTCTCTATGTATATCACCTTGGGGGAACATCACAGCCGTCCCAATCAGTTTAACTCCTCCAGCCACTGCAACCTTCCCTATTACTGACACCTCCACCTAACACTCCGTCCCTCCCTATCACTGTCACCTCCTACAAACACTCCAACCATCCCAAGCATTGTCACCTCCTCCACACACTCCAACCCTCCCTATCACTGTCACCTCCTCCAAACACTCCAACACTCCCTATCACTGTCACCTCCTCCACACACTCCATCACTTCCTATCACTGTCACCTCCTACAAACACTCCAACCATCCCAAGCACTGTCACCTCCTCCGAACACTCCATCCCTCCCTATCACTGTCACCTCCTCCACACACTCCAACCCTCCCTATCACTGTCACCTCCTCCACACACTCCAACCCTCCCTATCACTGTCACCTCCTCCAAACACTCCATCCCTCCCTATCACTGTCACCTCCTCCAAACACTCCAACCCTCCCTATCACTGTCACCTCCTCGAAACACTCCAACCCTCCCTATCACTGTCACCTCCTCGAAACACTCCATCCCTCCCTATCACTGACACCTCCTCCATATACTCCATCCCTATCACTGTCACCTCCTCCAAACACACCATCCCAATCACTGTCACCTCCTCTAAACACTCCATCCCTCCCTATCACTGTCACCTCCTCCAAACACTCCATCCCTGCCGATCACTGTCATCTCCTCTAAACACTCCATCCCTCCATATCACTGTCACCTCCTCCAGACATTCCAACCCACCCTATGTCTGTCACCTCCTCCAGACACTCCAACCTTCCCTATCACTGTCACCTCCTCCAAACACTCCAACCTTCCCTATCACTGTCACTACATTGAAACACTCCAACCCTCCCTATAACTGTCACTTCCTCTAAACTCTCCCTCCCTATCACTGTCACTTCCTCCAAACACTCCAACCCTCCCTATCACTGTCATCTCCCCCAAACACTCCGACCCTCCCTATCACTGTCACCTCCTCCAAATACTCCAACCATCCCTATCACTGTCCACTCCTCGAGTAACATCAACCCTCCCTCTCACTGTAACCTGCTCAATATACTCCAACCCTCCGTATCCCTGTCACCTCCTCGAATCACTCCATCCCTCCCTCTCACTGTCACCTCCTCCAGATAATCCATCCCTCCCTATCACTATCACCTTCTCTATATACTCCAACCCTCCCTATCACTGTCACCTCCTCCAGACAATGTAACCTTCCCTATCACTGTCACTTCCTCCAACCACTCCAACCCTCCCTATTACTGTCAACTCCTCCAGTAGCATCAACCCTCCCTCTCACTGTAACCTCCTCAATATACTCCAACCCTCCCTATCATTGTCACCTCCTCCAAACACTCCAACCCTCCCTACCACTGTCACCTCTTCCAAACACTCCATCCCTCCCTATCACTGTCACCTCCTCCAAACACTCCATCCCTCCCTATCACTGTCCCCACCTCCAAACACTCCAACCTTCCCTATCACTGTCACCTCCACCAAATACTCCAACCCTCCCTATCACTGTCACCACCTCCAAACACTCCAACCTTCCCTATCACTGTCACCTCCACCAAATACTCCAACCCTCCCGATCACTGACACCTCCTCCAGACACTCTAACCCTCCCTATCACTGTCACCTCCTCCAAACACTCCAACCCAATCACTGTCACCTCCTCCAATCACTCCATCCCTCCCTATCACTGTCACCTCCTCCAAACACTCCAACCCTCCCTATCACTGTCACCTCCAACCACTCCAACCCAATCACTGTCACCTCCTCCAAACACTCCATCCCTCCGTATCACTGTCACCTCCTCCACACACTCCAACCCTCCCTATCACTGTCACCTCCTCCAGACACTCCATCCCTCCCTATCACTGTCACCTCCCCCAAACACTCCAACCCTCCCTATCACTGTCACCTCCCCCAAACACTCCAACCCTCCCTATCACTGTCACCTCCTCCGGCCACTCCAACCCTCCCTATCACTGTCACATCCTCCACACACTCCAACCCTCCCTATCACTGTCACCTCCTCCACACACTCCAACTCTCCCTACCACTATCACCTCCTCCAAACAACCCAACCCTCCCTATCACTGTCACCTCCTGCAAACACTCCAACCCTCCCTATCACTGTCACCTCCTCCAAACACTCCAACCCTCCCTATCACTGTCACCTCCTCCGGACACTCCATCCATCCCTATCACTGTCACCTCTCCCAAACACTCCAACCCTCCCTATCACTGTCACCTCCTCCATATACTCCAACCCTCCGTATCTCTGTCACCTCCTCGAATCACTCCAACCCTCCCTATCACTGTCACCTCCCCCAAACACTCCAACCCTCCCTATCATTGTCACCACGTCCAAACACTCCAACCCTCCCTATCACTGTCACCTCCTCCACACACTCCATCCCTCCCTATCACTGTCACCTCCTCCAAACACTCCAACCCTCCCTATCACTGTCACCTCCTCCACACACTCCAACCCTCCCTACCACTGTCACCTCCTCCAGTCACTCCAACCCTCCCTACCACAGTCACCTCCTCCAAACACTCCAACCCTCCCTACCCCAGTCACCTCCTCCAAACAACCCAACCCTCCCTATCACTGTCACTTCCTACATACACTCCATCCCTATCACTGTCACTACATCCAAACACTCTAACCCTCGCTCTCGCTGTCACCTCCTCCAACCACTCCAACCCTCCCTATCACTGTCATCTCCCCCAAACACTCCTACCCTCCCTCTCACTGTCACCTCCTCCAAACACTCCAACCCTCCCTATCACTGTCACCTCCTCCAAACACTCCAACCCTCCCTATCACTGTCACTCCTCCAAACACTCCATCCCTCGCATCACTGTCACCTCCTCCGGACACTCAAACCCCACTATCACTGTCACCTCCTCCAAACACTCCATCCCTCCCTATCACTGTCACCTCCTCCAGACACTCCAACCCTCCCTATCACTGTCGCCTTCTCTATATACTCCAACCCGCCCTATCACTGTCACCTCCTCCAAACACTCCAACCCTCCCTACCACTGTCACCTCCTCCAAACACTCCTTCCCTCCCTATCACTGTCACCTCCTCCAAACACTCCAACCCTCCCTATCACTGTCACCTCCTCCAAACACTCCAACCCTCCCTATTACTGTCACCTCCTCCAAACACTCCATCCCTCCCTATCACTGTCACCTCCTCCAAACACTCCAACCCTCCCTATCACTGTCTCCTCCTCCAAACACTCCATCCCTCCCTATCATTGTCACCTCCTCCAAACACTCCAACCCTCCCTATCACTGTCACCTCCTCCAAACACTCCAACCCTCCCTATCACTGTCACATCCTCCAAACACTCCATCCCTCCCTATCACTGTCACCTCCTCCAACCACTCCAACCCTCCCTATCACTGTCACCTCCTCCAGACACTCCAACCCTCCCTATCACTGTCACCTCCTCCAAACACTCCAACCCTCCCTATCACTGTCACCTCCTCCAAACACTCCATCCCTCCCTATCACTGTCACCTCCTCCAACCACTCCAACCCTCCCTATCACTGTCACCTCCTCCAATCACTCCATCCCTCCCTATCAGTGTCACCTCCTCCAATCACTCCATCCCTCCCTACCACTATCACCTCCTCCAAACAACCCAACCCTCCCTATCACTGTCACTTCCTACATACACTCCATCCCTATCACTGTCACTACATCCAAACACTCCATCCCTCCCTATCACTGTCACCTCCTCCACACACTCCATCCCTCCCTATCACTGTCACCTCCTACAAACACTCCAACCCTCCCTATCACTGTCACCTCCTACAAACACTCCAACCCTCCCTATCACTGTCACCTCCTCCAACCACTCCATCCCTCCCTATCACTGTCACCTCCTACAAACACTCCAACCCTCCCTATCACTGTCACCTCCCGCAAACACTCCAACCCTCCCTCTCACTGTCACCTCCTCCAGTCACTCCAACCCTCCCTATCA
Organism: Chiloscyllium punctatum; assembly: GCF_047496795.1. Lineage (NCBI taxonomy): Eukaryota > Metazoa > Chordata > Chondrichthyes > Orectolobiformes > Hemiscylliidae > Chiloscyllium > Chiloscyllium punctatum. Next base: position 16,718,695 of record NC_092788.1, on the reverse strand, counting down.
CTGTCACTTCCTCCAAACACTCCATCCCTCCCTATCACTGTCACCTCCTCCAAACACTCCAACCCTCCCTATCACTGTCACTTCCTCCAAACACTCCATCCCTCCCTATCTCTGTCACCTCCTCCAAACACTCCAACCCTCCCTATCACTGTCACCTCCTCCAAACACTCCCTCCCTATCACTGTCACCTCCTCCAGACACTGTAACCTTCCCTATCACTGTCACTTCCTCCAACCACTCCAACCCTCCCTATTACTGTCAACTCCTCCAGTAGCATCAACCCTCCCTCTCACTGTAACCTCCTCAATATACTCCAACCCTCCCTATCATTGTCACCTCCTCCAAACACTCCAACCCTCCCTACCACTGTCACCTCTTCCAAACACTCCATCCCTCCCTATCACTGTCACCTCCTCCAAACACTCCATCCCTCCCTATCACTGTCACCACCTCCAAACACTCCAACCTTCCCTATCACTGTCACCTCCACCAAATACTCCAACCCTCCCTATCACTGTCACCACCTCCAAACACTCCAACCTTCCCTATCACTGTCACCTCCACCAAATACTCCAACCCTCCCGATCACTGACACCTCCTCCAGACACTCTAACCCTCCCTATCACTGTCACCTCCTCCAAACACTCCAACCCTCCCTATCACTGTCACCTCCAACCACTCCAACCCAATCACTGTCACCTCCTCCAAACACTCCATCCCTCCGTATCACTGTCACCTCCTCCACACACTCCAACCCTCCCTATCACTGTCACCTCCTCCAGACACTCCATCCCTCCCTATCACTGTCACCTCCCCCAAACACTCCAACCCTCCCTATCACTGTCACCTCCCCCAAACACTCCAACCCTCCCTATCACTGTCACCTCCTCCAGATAATCCATCCCTCCCTATCACTATCACCTTCTCTATATACTCCAACCCTCCCTATCACTGTCACCTCCTCCAGACACTGTAACCTTCCCTATCACTGTCACTTCCTCCAACCACTCCAACCCTCCCTATTACTGTCAACTCCTCCAGTAGCATCAACCCTCCCTCTCACTGTAACCTCCTCAATATACTCCAACCCTCCCTATCATTGTCACCTCCTCCAAACACTCCAACCCTCCCTACCACTGTCACCTCTTCCAAACACTCCATCCCTCCCTATCACTGTCACCTCCTCCAAACACTCCATCCCTCCCTATCACTGTCCCCACCTCCAAACACTCCAACCTTCCCTATCACTGTCACCTCCACCAAATACTCCAACCCTCCCTATCACTGTCACCACCTCCAAACACTCCAACCTTCCCTATCACTGTCACCTCCACCAAATACTCCAACCCTCCCGATCACTGACACCTCCTCCAGACACTCTAACCCTCCCTATCACTGTCACCTCCTCCAAACACTCCAACCCAATCACTGTCACCTCCTCCAATCACTCCATCCCTCCCTATCACTGTCACCTCCTCCAAACACTCCAACCCTCCCTATCACTGTCACCTCCAACCACTCCAACCCAATCACTGTCACCTCCTCCAAACACTCCATCCCTCCGTATCACTGTCACCTCCTCCACACACTCCAACCCTCCCTATCACTGTCACCTCCTCCAGACACTCCATCCCTCCCTATCACTGTCACCTCCCCCAAACACTCCAACCCTCCCTATCACTGTCACCTCCCCCAAACACTCCAACCCTCCCTATCACTGTCACCTCCTCCGGCCACTCCAACCCTCCCTATCACTGTCACTTCCTACATACACTCCATCCCTATCACTGTCACTACATCCAAACACTCCATCCCTCCCTATCACTGTCACCTCCTCCACACACTCCATCCCTCCCTATCACTGTCACCTCCTACAAACACTCCAACCCTCCCTATCACTGTCACCTCCTACAAACACTCCAACCCTCCCTATCACTGTCACCTCCTCCAACCACTCCATCCCTCCCTATCACTGTCACCTCCTACAAACACTCCAACCCTCCCTATCACTGTCACCTCCCGCAAACACTCCAACCCTCCCTCTCACTGTCACCTCCTCCAGTCACTCCAACCCTCCCTATCACTGTCACTTCCTCCAAACACTCCATCCCTCCCTATCACTGTCACCTCCTCCAAACACTCCAACCCTCCCTATCACTGTCACTTCCTCCAAACACTCCATCCCTCCCTATCTCTGTCACCTCCTCCAAACACTCCAACCCTCCCTATCACTGTCACCTCCTCCAAACACTCCCTCCCTATCACTGTCACCTCCTCCAGACACTGTAACCTTCCCTATCACTGTCACTTCCTCCAACCACTCCAACCCTCCCTATTACTGTCAACTCCTCCAGTAGCATCAACCCTCCCTCTCACTGTAACCTCCTCAATATACTCCAACCCTCCCTATCATTGTCACCTCCTCCAAACACTCCATCCCTCCCTATCACTGTCACCACCTCCAAACACTCCAACCTTCCCTATCACTGTCACCTCCACCAAATACTCCAACCCTCCCTATCACTGTCACCACCTCCAAACACTCCAACCTTCCCTATCACTGTCACCTCCACCAAATACTCCAACCCTCCCGATCACTGACACCTCCTCCAGACACTCTAACCCTCCCTATCACTGTCACCTCCTCCAAATACTCCAACCCAATCACTGTCACCTCCTCCAATCACTCCATCCCTCCCTATCACTGTCACCTCCTCCAAACACTCCAACCCTCCCTATCACTGTCACCTCCAACCACTCCAACCCAATCACTGTCACCTCCTCCAAACACTCCATCCCTCCGTATCACTGTCACCTCCTCCACACACTCCAACCCTCCCTATCACTGTCACCTCCTCCAGACACTCCATCCCTCCCTATCACTGTCACCTCCCCCAAACACTCCAACCCTCCCTATCACTGTCACCTCCCCCAAACACTCCAACCCTCCCTATCACTGTCACCTCCTCCAGATAATCCATCCCTCCCTATCACTATCACCTTCTCTATATACTCCAACCCTCCCTATCACTGTCACCTCCTCCAGACACTGTAACCTTCCCTATCACTGTCACTTCCTCCAACCACTCCAACCCTCCCTATTACTGTCAACTCCTCCAGTAGCATCAACCCTCCCTCTCAATGTAACCTCCTCAATATACTCCAACCCTCCCTATCATTGTCACCTCCTCCAAACACTCCAACCCTCCCTACCACTGTCACCTCTTCCAAACACTCCATCCCTCCCTATCACTGTCACCTCCTCCAAACACTCCATCCCTCCCTATCACTGTCACCACCTCCAAACATCCAACCTTCCCTATCACTGTCACCTCCACCAAATACTCCAACCCTCCCTATCACTGTCACCACCTCCAAACACTCCAACCTTCCCTATCACTGTCACCTCCACCAAATACTCCAACCCTCCCGATCACTGACACCTCCTCCAGACACTCTAACCCTCCCTATCACTGTCACCTCCTCCAAACACTCCAACCCAATCACTGTCACCTCCTCCAATCACTCCATCCCTCCCTATCACTGTCACCTCCTCCAAACACTCCAACCCTCCCTATCACTGTCACCTCCAACCACTCCAACCCAATCACTGTCACCTCCTCCAAACACTCCATCCCTCCGTATCACTGTCACCTCCTCCACACACTCCAACCCTCCCTCTCACTGTCACCTCCTCCAGACACTCCATCCCTCCCTATCACTGTCACCTCCCCCAAACACTCCAACCCTCCCTATCACTGTCACCTCCCCCAAACACTCCAACCCTCCCTATCACTGTCACCTCCTCCGCCCACTCCAACCCTCCCTATCACTGTCACATCCTCCACACACTCCAACCCTCCCTATCACTGTCACCTCCTCCACACACTCCAACTCTCCCTACCACTATCACCTCCTCCAAACAACCCAACCCTCCCTATCACTGTCACTTCCTGCAAACACTCCAACCCTCCCTATCACTGTCACCTCCTCCAAACACTCCAACCCTCCCTATCACTGTCACCTCCTCCGGACACTCCATCCATCCCTATCACTGTCACCTCCCCCAAACACTCCAACCCTCCCTATCACTGTCACCTCCTCCATATACTCCAACCCTCCGTATCTCTGTCACCTCCTCGAATCACTCCAACCCTCCCTATCACTGTCACCTCCCCCAAACACTCCAACCCTCCCTATCATTGTCACCACGTCCAAACACTCCAACCCTCCCTACCACAGTCACCTCCTCCAAACACTCCAACCCTCCCTACCACAGTCACCTCCTCCAAACAACCCAACCCTCCCTATCACTGTCACTTCCTACATACACTCCATCCCTATCACTGTCACTACATCCAAACACTCCAACCCTCCCTCTCGCTGTCACCTCCTCCAACCACTCCAACCCTCCCTATCACTGTCATCTCCCCCAAACACTCCTACCCTCCCTCTCACTGTCACCTCCTCCAAACACTCCAACCCTCCCTATCACTGTCACTCCTCCAAACACTCCATCCCTCGCATCACTGTCACCTCCTCCGGACACTCAAACCCCACTATCACTGTCACCTCCTCCAAACACTCCATCCCTCCCTATCACTGTCACCTCCTCCAGACACTCCAACTCTCCCTATCACTGTCACCTCCTCCAAACAACCCAACCCTCCCTATCACTGTCACTTCCTACATACACTCCATCCCTATCACTGTCACTACATCCAAACACTCCAACCCTCCCTCTCGCTGTCACCTCCTCCAACCACTCCAACCCTCCCTATCACTGTCATCTCCCCCAAACACTCCTACCCTCCCTCTCACTGTCACCTCCTCTAAACACTCCAACCCTCCCTATCACTGTCACTCCTCCAAACACTCCATCCCTCGCATCACTGTCACCTCCTCCGGACACTCAAACCCCACTATCACTGTCACCTCCTCCAAACACTCCATCCCTCCCTATCACTGTCACCTCCTCCAGACACTCCAACTCTCCCTATCACTGTCACCTCCTCCAAACACTCCAACCCTCCCTATCGCTGTCGCCTTCTCTATATACTCCAACCTTCCCTATCACTGTCACCTCCTCCAAACACTCCAACCTTCCCTATCACTGTCACTTCCTAAAAACACTCCAACCCGCCCTATCACTGTCACCTCCTCCAAACACTCCAACCCTCCCTACCACTGTCACCTCCTCCAAACACTCCTTCCCTCCCTTTCACTGTCACCTCCTCCAAACACTCCAACCCTCCCTATCACTGTCACCTCCTCCAAACACTCCAACCCTCCCTATTACTGTCACCTCCTCCAAACACTCCAACCCTCCCTATCACTGTCACCTCCTCCAAACACTCCATCCCTCCCTATCATTGTCACCTCCTCCAAACACTCCAACCCTCCCTATCACTGTCACCTCCTCCAAACACTCCAACCCTCCCTATCACTGTCACCTCCTCCAAACACTCCATCCCTCCCTATCACTGTCACCTCCTCCAACCACTCCAACCCTCCCTATCACTGTCACCTCCTCCAGACACTCCAACCCTCCCTATCACTGTCAGCTCCTCCAAACACTCCAACCCTCCCTATCACTGTCACCTCCTCCAAACACTCCATCCCTCCCTATCACTGTCACCTCCTCCAACCACTCCAACCCTCCCTATCACTGTCACCTCCTCCAATCACTCCATCCCTCCCTATCAGTGTCACCTCCTCCAATCACTCCATCCCTCCCTACCACTATCACCTCCTCCAAACAACCCAACCCTCCCTATCACTGTCACTTCCTACATACACTCCATCCCTATCTCTGTCACTACATCCAAACACTCCATCCCTCCCTATCACTGTCACCTCCTCCACACACTCCATCCCTCCCTATCACTGTCACCTCCTACAAACACTCCAACCCTCCCTATCACTGTCACCTCCTCCAAACACTCCAACCCTCCCTATCACTGTCACCTCCTACAAACACTCCAACCCTCCCTATCACTGTCACCTCCTCCAACCACTCCATCCCTCCCTCTCACTGTCACCTCCTCCAGTCACTCCAACCCTCCCTATCACTGTCACTTCCTCCAAACACTCCATCCCTCCCTATCACTGTCACCTCCTCCAAACACTCCAACCCTCACTATCACTGTCACTTCCTCCAAACACTCCATCCCTCCCTATCTCTGTCACCTCCTCCAAACACTCCAACCCTCCCTATCACTGTCACCTCCTCCAAACACTCCCTCCCTATCACTGTCACCTCCTCCAGACACTGTAACCTTCCCTATCACTGTCACTTCCTCCAACCACTCCAACCCTCCCTATTACTGTCAACTCCTCCAGTAGCATCAACCCTCCCTCTCACTGTAACCTCCTCAATATACTCCAACCCTCCCTATCATTGTCACCTCCTCCAAACACTCCAACCCTCCCTACCACTGTCACCTCTTCCAAACACTCCATCCCTCCCTATCACTGTCACCTCCTCCAAACACTCCATCCCTCCCTATCACTGTCACCACCTCCAAACACTCCAACCTTCCCTATCACTGTCACCTCCACCAAATACTCCAACCCTCCCTATCACTGTCACCACCTCCAAACACTCCAACCTTCCCTATCACTGTCACCTCCACCAAATACTCCAACCCTCCCGATCACTGACACCTCCTCCAGACACTCTAACCCTCCCTATCACTGTCACCTCCTCCAAACACTCCAACCCTCCCTATCACTGTCACCTCCAACCACTCCAACCCAATCACTGTCACCTCCTCCAAACACTCCATCCCTCCGTATCACTGTCACCTCCTCCACACACTCCAACCCTCCCTATCACTGTCACCTCCTCCACACACTCCATCCCTCCCTATCACTGTCACCTCCCCCAAACACTCCAACCCTCCCTATCACTGTCACCTCCCCCAAACACTCCAACCCTCCCTATCACTGTCACCTCCTCCGGCCACTCCAACCCTCCCTATCACTGTCACATCCTCCACACACTCCAACCCTCCCTATCACTGTCACCTCCTCCACACAATCCAACTCTCCCTACCACTATCACCTCCTCCAAACAACCCAACCCTCCCTATCACTGTCACCTCCTGCAAACACTCCAACCCACCCTATCACTGTCACCTCCTCCAAACACTCCAACCCTCCCTATCACTGTCACCTCCTCCGGACACTCCATCCATCCCTATCACTGTCACCTCCCCCAAACACTCCAACCCTCCCTATCACTGTCACCTCCTCCATATACTCCAACCCTCCGTATCTCTGTCACCTCCTCGAATCACTCCAACCCTCCCTATCACTGTCACCTCCCCCAAACACTCCAACCCTCCCTATCATTGTCACCACGTCCAAACACTCCAACCCTCCCTATCACTGTCACCTCCTCCACACACTCCATCCCTCCCTATCACTGTCACCTCCTCCAAACACTCCAACCCTCCCTATCACTGTCACCTCCTCCACACACTCTAACCCTCCCTACCACTATCACCTCCTCCAGTCACTCCAACCCTCCCTACCACAGTCACCTCCTCCAAACACTCCAACCCTCCCTACCACAGTCACCTCCTCCAAACAACCCAACCCTCCCTATCACTGTCACTTCCTACATACACTCCATCCCTATCACTGTCACTACATCCAAACACTCCAACCCTCCCTCTCGCTGTCACCTCCTCCAACCACTCCAACCCTCCCTATCACTGTCATCTCCCCCAAACACTCCTACCCTCCCTATCACTGTCACTACATCCAAACACTCCTACCCTCCCTCTCACTGTCACCTCCTCCAAACACTCCAACCCTCCCTATCACTGTCACCTCCTCCAAACACTCCAACCCTCCCTATCACTGTCATTCCTCCAAACACTCCATCCCTCGCATCACTGTCACCTCCTCCGGACACTCAAACCCCACTATCACTGTCACCTCCTCCAAACACTCCATCCCTCCCTATCACTGTCACCTCCTCCAAACACTCCAACCTTCCCTATCACTGTCACTTCCTAAAAACACTCCAACCCGCCCTATCACTGTCACCTCCTCCAAACACTCCAACCCTCCCTACCACTGTCACCTCCTCCAAACACTCCTTCCCTCCCTATCACTGTCACCTCCTCCAAACAGTCCAACCCTCCCTATCACTGTCACCTCCTCCAAACACTCCAACCCTCCCTATTACTGTCACCTCCTCCAAACACTCCATCCCTCCCTATCACTGTCACCTCCTCCAAACACTCCAACCCTCCCTATCACTGTCACCTCCTCCAAACACTCCATCCCTCCCTATCATTGTCACCTCCTCCAAACACTCCAACCCTCCCTATCACTGTCACCTCCTCCAAACACTCCAACCCTCCCTATCACTGTCACCTCCTCCAAACACTCCATCCCTCCCTATCACTGTCACCTCCTCCAACCACTCCAACCCTCCCTATCACTGTCACCTCCTCCAGACACTCCAACCCTCCCTATCACTGTCACCTCCTCCAAACACTCCAACCCTCCCTATCACTGTCACCTCCTCCAAACACTCCAACCCTCCCTATCACTGTCACCTCCTCCAAACACTCCAACCCTCCCTATCACTGTCACCTCCTCCAATCACTCCATCCCTCCCTATCACTGTCACCTCCTCCAATCACTCCATCCCTCCCTACCACTATCACCTCCTCCAAACAACCCAACCCTCCCTATCACTGTCACTTCCTACATACACTCCATCCCTATCACTGTCACTACATCCAAACACTCCATCCCTCCCTATCACTGTCACCTCCTCCACACACTCCATCCCTCCCTATCACTGTCACCTCCTACAAACACTCCAACCCTCCCTATCACTGTCACCTCCTCCAAACACTCCAACCCTCCCTATCACTGTCACCTCCTACAAACACTCCAACCCTCCCTATCACTGTCACCTCCTCCAACCACTCCATTCCTCCCTATCACTGTCACCTCCTACAAACACTCCAACCCTCCCTATCACTGTCACCTCCTCCAAACACTCCAACCCTCCCTATCACTGTCACCTCCCCCAAACACTCCAACCCTCCCTCTCACTGTCACCTCCTCCAGTCACTCCAACCCTCCCTATCACTGTCACTTCCTCCAAACACTCCATCCCTCCCTATCACTGTCACCTCCTCCAAACACTCCAACCCTCCCTATCACTGTCACTTCCTCCAAACACTCCATCCCTCCCTATCTCTGTCACCTCCTCCAAACACTCCAACCCTCCCTATCACTGTCACCTCCTCCAAACACTCCCTCCCTATCACTGTCACCTCCTCCAAACACTCCAACCCTCCCTATCACTGTCACCTCCTCCAGACACTCCATCCCTCCCTATCACTGTCACCTCCTCCAACCACTCCAACCCTCCCTATCACTGTCACCTCCCCCAGACACTCCAACCCTCCCTATCACTGTCACCTCCTCCAACCACTCCAACCCTCCCTATCACTGTCACCTCCTCCAACCACTCCAACCCTCCCTATCACTGTCTCCTCCTCCGGACACTCAAACCCCACTATCACTGTCACCTCCTCGAATCACTCCAACCCTCCCTATCACTGTCTCCTCCTCCGGACACTCAAACCCCACTATCACTGTCACCTCCTCCACACACTCCATCCCTCCCTATCACTGTCTCCTCCTCCACACACTCCAACCCTCCCTATCACTGTCACCTCCTCCACACACTCCATCCCTCCCTATCACTGTCACCTCCTCCAAACACTCCAACCCTCCCTATCACTGTCACCACGTCCAAACACTCCAACCCTCCCTATCTCTGTCACCTCCTCCACACACTCCATCCCTCCCTATCACTGTCTCCTCCTCCACACACTCCAACCCTCCCTATCATTGTCACCTCCTCCACACACTCCAACCATCCCTATCACTGTCTCCTCCGCCAGTCACTCCTTCCCTCCCTATCACTGTCACCTACTCCAATCACTCCAAACCTCTCTATCACTGTCATCTCCTCCAGTCACTCTAAACCTTCCATCCCAAACCTGCCTCTTACTGTACTTTGTTCAGTCATTCCAAACCGCCCTCTTCCGCCCTAATCTCTCCCCCCCCCCGTCACCTTCCCCCCATCGCCTTCCACCCCCCGTCGCCCCCCCCCCCCCATTATCTGCCCCTCCCAATCATCCCCTCGCTCCCCATCATTCCTCGGCCCCCATTGTTCCCCCTTCCCCTAATTGTCCCCCCCATCATCACCCCTCCTCCCACCGTCTCCCCCGCTCCCATCGAACCCCCCCCACCCCTCACCTGCCCCCTTCTGTCCCCATCTGCCCCCACCCGTCCCCATCAGTCCCCAGCAGACCTCATCTGTTCAATTCAGTCCCCACCCAGTGCCGTCCGTCCCCTCCAGTCCCCATCTTTCCCCACCGGTTCCCCCAGTCCCCACCTGTCCCCCTCTGTCCCCACCCGTCCCGACCTATTCCCATCAAATCCTGAGGGTTCTCCTTGAATAAAACTGGAATAACCCGAACACTGAGATAACAACCAGAACCAGGTGAATGGGGAGGATTCTGCAGTGAGCATCTCCCTAGCCCCTGTCCCAATGTCAAAACACTCCCATGGTCACCCCCCTGCCCTGGTCAGTGTTATAATCCAGGACCAGAGCTTGGAATCAATGGGACCTTTTGTTTTGGGATCAGGAATTTGCTTTCCCACCAAGACCATCTTCCCTTCCCCCACCCCTCTCTGCCTTCCACAAGGACCGTTCCCTTTGACACTCCTTGGGTTTGTATCACTCTCACCCCCCAAACCCCCAGGTACCTTCCCCTGTCACCAGAAAAGATACAAACCCTGCTGTTACACCCCCAGCCCCCTCAGCTCCATCCCGGGCCCCCAACCCCTTCTTCCAGGGGAGACAGAGGTTCACCTGCCTCTCCTCCAACCGTGTTTCCAGCATCAGGTGCTCCCGGTGTGGGCTTCTCGACATCAGGAAGACCCAATGGAAACTTAGGGAACGGTTCACTGAGCATCACACCGGGCCCAGAGGGGCTGACCAGACCCCCCAGTCACCGCCCAGTTCACTTCCCCCCCAACATGACCATCCTCGACCTCCTGCATTACCACAACGAACCACACCACAAATTGGAGGAACAACATCTCATCCCCCTCCTGGGAAACCTCCAGCCCAGAGGATTCAACACGGAGTTCTCCAATTTCAAATAACCTCCCTCCCAATCCCCCGACTCCCTCCCACCAACTGGATTCATTCCTCCCATTGTCCAACCAGGTGGGACCCTCTACCTGTCCTCACCCCCTTCGCCCTCATTTCCCCCACCCTGACCTGTTCCACCCCTTCGTCCTCCCTCCCCCTCCCCCTCCCACCCTATCCTCCTTCCCCCTCACCCTCCCTCCCCCTCCCACCCCATCCTCCCTCCCCCTCCCACCCCATCATCCCTCCCCTTCCCCCTTCGTCCTCCCTCCCCCTCCCTCCCCCCTTCATCCTCCTTCCCCCTTGCCCTCCTACCCCACCCTCCCTCCCCCTTGCCCTCCCACCCCATCCTCCCTCCCCCTTGCCCTCCCACCCCATCCTCCTTCCCCCTTCGTCCTCTCTCCCCCCTTGGTCTTCCCTCACTCTCGCTCTCCCTCCCCATCCTCCCATTCCCTCATCCTCCCTCCCCATTCCCTCTACCTCCCTCCCCATTCCCTCTACCTCCCTCCCCACTCTCTCTACCTCTCTTCCCACTCCCTCCCCCTTCCTCCCTCTCCTGTCGGTCCCTCTCTCCGTTGTTCCACTCCCTTTCCATTCTGTTTTTTGGCCCATCCGTCTTTCTCTGGCCCCCTCCCTCCTCTGTTCCTGCCCTCTGAACGTCCCCCTACATATATAAAAGCCCCTCTGTGTCCGATATACCCTCCTCATGGACCTCCCCCAATACCCGTCCAGGGGGTACAGGAGCCTGTGGGGACTGACTGAGACCAGAATCCCTGATGGCTCACAGTCCAGGAGGAGGATATTCAGCCCATCGTGTCTATCCCCCCTTCTATTAACTGCCCAGTGTCCTGCCCCCCTGGGATTTGCCCCTGAATGGCCCCTGACTGAGTCCCTGTTCTGGCAGAGACCGCTCCTCACTGATAGCCCACCGCGTCCCCACACAGTGAGCATGTGCAGACATTTACTGGCCTTGTGACTGACCGTGGATGGGCAGAGGAAGATCCCACTCTCCAGCAATTTCGTCACTCCCCCCCCGCCCCATGCCCCAATCTCACTCAAAGGGGTTTTACCTGACACCCCCTGCTCCCTAGTTTTCCATAAGGATTCCCCATAATTATTTGCCCTCCCAAAGTTTTGTCCCCACCCCTGGATGTTATGTCTGTTCCTAATTTGGCAGCACCCCCTCCCCCACCCACCCCTTTATGTTGGGGGGACACAGTGAGTACGTGCAGACACTCAGGGACCTTTTGAGGGACTGCTTCACTGCCCCTCACTCCCTGAGACAGACAATAGACAATAGACAATAGATGCAGTAGTAGGCCATTCTGCCCTTCGAGCCTGCACCGCCATTCAATATGATCATGGCTGATCATTCCTAATCAGTATCCTGTTCCAGCCTTATCTCCATACCCCTTGACTCCACTATCTTTAAGAGCTCTATCCAATTCTTTCTTAAAAGAATCCAGAGACTGGGCCTCCACTGCCCTCTGGGGCAGAGCATTCCACACAGCCACCACTCTCTGGGTGAAGTAGTTTCTCCTCATCTCTGTCCTAAATGGTCTACCCCGTATTTTTAAGTTGTGTCCTCTGGTTCGGCACTCCCCCATCAATGGAAATATGTTCCCTCCTGCCAGAGTGTCCAATCCTTTCATAAGCCTATACGTTTCAATCAGATCCCCTCTCAGTCTTCTAAACTCAAGGGTATACAAGCCCAGTCGCTTCAGTCTTCCCGTGTAAGGCAATCCTGCCATTCCAGGAATTGACCTCGTGAACCTACGCTGCACTCCCTCAATAGCCAGAATGTCTTTCCTCAAATTTGGAGACCAGAACTGTACACAGTACTCCAGGTGTGGTCTCACCAGGGCCCTGTACAGCTGCAGAAGCACCTCTTTGCTTCTATACTCAATCCCTCTTGTTATGAAGGCCAGCATGCTATTAGCCTTCTTCACGACCTGCTGTACCTGCATGCTTGCCTTCATTGACTGGTGGACAAGAACACCCAGATCTCTCTGAACAGCCCCTTTACCTAATTTGATACCATTGAGGTAGTAATCTGCCTTCCTGTTCTTGCCACCAAAGTGGATAACCAGACATTTATCCACATTAAACTGCATCTGCCATGCATCTACCCACTCACCTAACTTGTCCAGGTCACCCTGTAATCCCCTAACATCCTCATCACATTTCACCCTACCACCTAGCTTTGTGTCATCAGCAAATTTGCTAATGTTATTGCTGATACCATCTTCTATATCATTTACATATATTGTAAAAAGCTGCGGTCCCAGCACGGATCCCTGCGGTCCCCCACTGGTCACTGCCTGCCATTTTGAAATGGAGCCGTTAATCACTACCCTTTGTTTCCTATTAGCCAACCAATTCTCTATCCAATCTAGTACTTTGCCCCCAATCCCGTGCGCCCTAATTTTACTCACTAACCTCTTGTGTGGGACTTTATCAAAAGCTTTCTGAAAGTCCAGATACAGTACATCCACTGGATCTCCCTCGTCCATCTTCCGAGTTACATCCTCAAAAAATTCAAGAAGATTAGTCAAGCATGATTTCCCCTTCATAAATCCATGCTGACTCTGTCCTATCCTGTTACTATTATCCAGATGTGCCGTAATTTCATCCTTTATAATAGATTCCAGCATCTTTCCCACCACTGAGGTCAGACTAACTGGTCTATAATTTCCTGCTTTCTCCCGCCCACCCTTCTTAAAAAGTGGCACAACATTAGCCGCCCTCCAATCCTCAGGAACCAACCCCGATTCTATTGAACTCTGGAAAATAATCACCAGCGCATCCACGATTTCCCGAGCCACCTCCTTCAGTACCCTGGGATGCAGGCCATCAGGTCCCGGAGACTTATCAACCTTCAGACCTAACAGTGTCTCCAACACCAAATCCTGGCAAATAGAAATTCCCTTAAGTTCAGGTCCTTCAGCCACTGTTACCTCAGGGAGATTGCTTGTGTCTTCCCCAGTGAACACAGATCTGAAGTACCCATTTAATTCCTCTGCCATTTCTTCGTTCCCAGTAATATATTCCCCTGCTTCTGTCTTCAAGGGCCCAATTTTTGTCCTAACCATTTTTTTGCCTTGGACATACCTAAAAAAGCTTTTACTATCCTCCTTTTTATTCTTGGCCAGTTTACCTTCGTACCTCATTTTTTCTCTGCGTATTTCCTTCTTACTAATCCTCTGTTGTTCTTTAAAAGCTTCCCAGTCCTCCGTTTTCCCGCTTATCTTTGCTAAGTTATACTTTTTCTCTTTTAACCTTATATGTTTCTTTACTTCCCTTGTCAGCCACGGCCGCCCATGTCTCCTCCTGGGATCTTTCTTCCTTTTACGAATGAACTGATCCTGCATCTTCTGCATTATACACAGAAATATCCGCCATTGTTCCTCCACGGTCTTCCCTGTTAAGGTATTAAACCATTGAACTTTGGCCAGTTGCTCCCTCATAGCTCCATATTTCCCTTTATTCAACTGAAATATTGTCACTTCAGATTGTACCCACTCCCTCTCACTTTACATAAACCTCCCCCCCATCACATTTTCACTCTATTGTGCCGCCCCCCCCCCCCCCGCCAATTATATTCCTGACCACAATTCCCAATACCCCCATGTTCAGTCTCTCCCCCACTTCGGGGGGGTTTCCAGACAATCCCCATTTATTTCCCTTTCCAATGCACACCCCCACCAAATATTGCCCCCCAATATTCTGTTTCCCCTACATTTACCATCCCCTTCCTCTGTAACCCAACAGCCCCCCATCTTCGGCTAATTTGTGACCACACCCACAATTTTCCACCCCCCTGGAATTTTCCAGCCCCCCCTATTTTCCCCTCCTTCCCCAATCTAATTGCCCCTCTCCCCGGTGTACCTTCATTTACCCCCTACCCACCCCACTGTCCCCTCTGCCCATACTCACCTATCTCTGCATAAAAGCCCCCTCTGTGTCTCCATTGTGTACAATTCCCCCACCCTCCCTCACCACCCCCACCCCTCACTGTGTCCCAGGCCCTGGGCTGGGGGGGGGGGGGGGCACAGGGAGTATGTGCAGAGACTTACCGGCCATTCGACTGTGTGTGTCTTCATGCACAGCAAGATCCCAGTCCCCAGGCTTCCCTCCTGCCCCACTCCACCCTGAGAAAGGGGCTTTATTTCCCCCCACCCACACCCACACCCACAGTTTGGACAACAACAGGAGTCCCAGGGAACAGCAAGATCCCACTGTGTTAATGATATGTGCAATACCATACGATACTGAGTCCAAATCTGCCTTAGGGACAGGAGGACAGGGAGGGAGGGCTGGGGGCATACAGACAGATAGAGAGAGGGACAGAGACCGAGGTGGGGAGAGAACACAAACAAGATTAGGGACAGAGAAATGGAGACAGACACAGAAAGAGAGAAAATCCCAGGGTTGGCAGTGTGAGGGAGGGAGAGAGGGAGATGGAAGTTGATTAAATCAGAGCCAAGATCTTTTGAATCAAAAAACAAGAAAAACAAACAAAATCCCATCACTGAGTGACTTCCCAAAGCTCCCGATTTTATCAGCACTTCCCCCTGGTTTTAAACCCAGAGAATGGGAACAGATTTCACTGGGACCCAGGGGGTCAATGCTTTCTGACTGAGACCCCCAACCCCACCCCAAGGGTTTATATTGTGAGACTCGATGGAAGGGAGTTGGTCTCAGAGCCTGGATCTTGTCCCTCCCTCCGTGTTTAACCTGCCCCCTCCAGCTGCTTCTCTCCCTCTCTCCCTCCTTCCCTCACACTGTCTATCTTTCTCCTTCACTCCTTCCCATCTGTTTCCCTCTCTCATTCTCTCTCTTCTCCCCCACCTCTCTCTCCCTGTCCCTATCCCCCTCTCCATCTCTGCTTAGATTCCTCCTGCTCTCGAGAATGGATTTGTCTCTCTCTCTCTCTCTCTCTCTCCATTCCCCCTTGTTCTGATTGAAATGCCCTCCCCTCCCTCCCTCCCTCCCATTTAAAGTGTGTTCCCATCTCCCCGCCCTGTCCTGTAGACATTAGCCCCGTCACTATCACATTGTGGAGGGAGGGGGAGGAGAGGTGGTGGGGGGTCTGGGCTACCCACTATCAGACCATCAGCAAACGGAGCCCGGGCCCTTTGGACAGACTCCTGTGATGTGTAAGGGGCAATCTGCAGGCTGAGGGGCACACAGCAAGATCCAACAGGAAGCTGGGTGTGGCATACCTGGGTATTTCCTCATCTTTACCCCCTGCGAGAACTAGTGCCATCCCCCAGCAACAACCCCTCCCCACAACAACCCCTCCCCATATCAACCACTCCACAAGCAAAATGCCCCCCATGTAATTTTCACACAGCAAGATCCCAATAATACCAGCACTTTCCAAATCCAGTTTCTGATCATGAGTCTCTCTCTCTCTGTCTGTCTCTCCCTGCCTGGAATCCCACATCCTGTCCTCCACACCCCACCCCATTAAAATGACGACAAGTCACAGGGTGGGCTATTGATGCACAGTGAAATCCCACAGGGTAGTCCCCTTCGTGCTCCACAATGTGCTCAAATCCCACTTTACATCCAACAGGAGGCTGTGGATTTCTGTGTGTGGGACGGTTTTATTTGTTTGAAAAATCAACCAAAGAAAGACCGAGAGAGAGAGATCCCCTCCCAGATACCTGGGGAATTGGCGAACCTGTGTCTTTTCTGTGCGATTATCACATTTGGTCACCCTGGTTGCAACGTAGGCCACTCTGCAGGTAGTTTGAGACACAGCAAGATCCCACATGTAGCATTATTCTGATATTAGAAGAAGTCTTTGGAGAAAGTTTCTCATTTAAGGTTTTACTTCCCTCCTTGGGAAGTCCTGTCTGTCAGACACTCACTGGGGATTGATGTGTTTGTGTCAAATCCCAGGGCCCCAGTTACTTTAACTCCAGGCTTCAAATCTGTTTAAAAACGACAGGGCTGCAATCTGACAGGAGCCAGTTACCCAGAGGCCCCTAAAACCCAGGGTCCCCCAGAGGAGATTAAACCTCGGGGTAAATTAACACACAAGTCACGTGGGCCCCCACGGGGTGCAGCCTGTCGACTAGGCCTCAGGCCTCAGGCCCGTGTCCCCTCTGGAGAAAGCTCTTGTTCAAAGGTCTCCTGATCCCAAAGTTTCTCTCTTTGAATCTTCAAGTGGCCAGCAAGATCCCATGGGAGGAAAGAGACAGCATTCATTGAAAAGCAAAGGAGGAAAATTATTACAGAGAGATAGCACAGCAAGATCCCAGGTTTCCCCCTCTCTGTGACACAGACAATTTCCCAGCGACATCCAAACACAAACATATCGGGTGATGAGCTGAGTTTTCATTCCAAAGCTTTGGAGAAACTTTGAAATACCAGGTGACCTGATTAAAACACTCACTGCTTGCAATGACGGCTTTGGGCAGCTGGTGCACAGCAAGATCCCACATGCAACAATGCAGCAGCAGCTAATTACTCTGACCATTTCCCCCCTCTGTGATGCTGCTTCAGTTTAATTATTTCCTGTCACCCCAGAATCAAACATTGCAGAATTTCACAATCTCAAAACACCTCTCCCTCTCTCTCCCCTTCTGTTTCCCCTGCTCTCTCAATTTTTCAAATCTCTCTCTCACTGTTGTATTTTCTCACCCTACCCTCTCTGTAACCAATATTACTCTGATATTATGACAAGTCTTGAGAGAGTGTCACATCATTTGGGTTTTAATTCCCCCTCTCAGATCCTGGGGATGGACATAGAGTCAAAGAGATGTACAGAACGGAAACAGACCCTTCGGTCCAACCCGTCCATACCGACCAGATATCCCAACCCAATCTAGTCCCACCTGCCATCACCCGGCCCATATCCCTCCAAACCCTTCCTATTCATATACCCATCCAAATGCCTCTTAAATGTTGCAATTGTACCAGCCTCCACCACATCGTCTGGCAGCTCATTCCATGCACGTACCACCCTCTGCGTGAAAATGTTACCCCTTAGGTCTCTTTTATATCTTTCCCCTCTCACCCTAAACCTATGCCCTCTAGTTTTGGACTCCCCGACCCCAGGGAAAATACTATGTCTATTTATCCTATCCATGCTCCTCATAATTTTGTAAACCTCGAAAAGGTCATCCCTCAGCCTCCGATGCTCCAGGGAAAACAGCCCCAGCCTGTTCAGCCTCTCCCTGTCGCTCAAATCTTCCAACTCTGGCAACATCCTTGTAAATCTTTCAACCCTTTCAAGTTTCACAACATCTTTCCGATTGGAAGGAGACCAGAACTGCACGCAATATTCCAACAGTGGCCTAACCAATGTCCTGTACAGCTGCAACATGACCTCCCAACTCCTGTACTCAATACTCTGACCAATAAAGGAAAGCATACCAAACACCTTCTTCACTATTCTACCTACCTGCGACTTCACTTTCAAGGAGGTATGCACCTGGACTCCAAGGTCTCTTTGTTCAGCAACACTCCCTAGGACCTTACCATTAAGTGTATAAGTCCTGCTAAGAATTGCTTTCCCAAAATGTAGCGCCTCACATTTATCTGAATTAATCTCCATCTGCCACTTCTCAGCCCATTGGCCCATCTGGTCCAGATCCTGTTGTAATCTGAGGTAACCCTGTTCACTGTTCACTACACCTCCAATTTTGGTGTCATCTGCAAACCTACTAACTGTACCTCTTATGCTCGCATCCAAATCATTTATGTAAATGACATACTTTAACACCAGGCTTCAAACCTGCTTTAAAAATGACAGGGCCGCAATCTGACAGTAGCCAGTTAACCGGATGCCCCTAAAACCCGGGAACCCCAGAGGAGATTAAACCTCGGGGTAAATAAACACACAATCCATGTCGGCCCCCACGGGGTGCAGCCTGTCGACCAGGCCTCAGGCCTCAGAACCACGTCTCCCTCTGGAGCTTGGCCAAGGCTTCCCTCGGCCTGAACATTTTGGATCTTCACGTTGCAGCTTTCCCAACAAAAGTTCATCGGGATAAAAGAAGGAAAAGAGTACTTGAAAGGGAATGTGAGAGCATTTTGAAGGCAAGTTACACAGCAAGATCCCAGGTTTAAAATCACCCCCGTCCATCCCCAATGTATTAATGTATCGAACACAGTCAGCAGTTAGGATGGAACATGGTGTGGGAGCAGATCTTCCCAGGGATTAGAGGAGGATAGTGAGGGAAAGGCATCAGATTCTAACACTCTGCAGTGACCTGGGATCAATTACCTTTTACTGAAAACAGTTCCCAACTTGTATGTGCCTGGAGCTCCCTCCAGTCTGAAAGTCTCATTCATCTCTATCATGTCTCCTGTCTCTGACCCAATGGTATATTCATTCCCAGGATAGGGACAACATGGGGCTAGATACAGAGTAAATCTCCCTCCACACTGTCTGCATCGAATACTCCCAGCACATGTGCAGCATGGGGTTAGATACAGAGTATAGATCCCTCTGCACTGTTCCTATCAAACACACACAGGATCGGGACAGCATGGGGTGAGATACAAAGTTAGGCAGCATTGTAGACAGTGCAGATGGTACCTTAACATTACAAAGGGATATCGATAGATTGGGTGAATGAGCAAAGCTGTGTTAGATGGAGTTCAGTGTCAGCAAGTGTGTGGGTATCAGGTTGGAGTACAGAGAGGGAGGTTTACAAGAATGATCCTGGAGCTCAGGGATTACATTCTGAGGGGAGACTGGACAAATGAGGCCGTTTTCCTCCAGAATTGAGAAAGCTAAGGGGTGATCTGATCAAAGCCTTCAAGGAATAAACAGAATGAGACAGGATCAATCAAGATCAACGATTCCCACAGGTTGGAGATTCTAGACCAAGAGGGAACAGAGTCTGAGAATGAGGGCCCAGAGTGTTCAGGAGAGATGGTAGGAAGCACTTTAACACACACAGGGTGGGAGAGGTTTGGGACTCTCTTCCACAAACAGCAGTGGATGCTGGATCAGTCGTTCAGGTTAAATCAGAGAGAGATACATGTTTATTCAGTGAAGATATTGAGGGATGTGGGCCAAAGGAAGGAATGTGGAGTTAGGCCACAGATTAGTCATGATCCCATTGAATGATGGAACAGGCTCGAGGGGCTGAATGGCCTCCTCCTGTTCCTATGTTCCAAAATAACGATCCTCCTGCACTTTCCCTATCAACCCCTCCCAGGGCAGGGACAGGATGGGGTTAGATACACAGTAAAGCTCCCTTTTCTGTATCACCATCAACCCTTCCCACGGTAGGGTCGGAACAGGGTTAGATACAGAGTAAAGCTCCCCCTACACTGTCCCCATCAACCCATCCCAGGATTGTTTAATGGAGCTTTAATATTTGAAAATGCTTCTATTATTCTGTCATTCACTGTCCCTCAGTAACTGTGTGCACGTTCGTGTGTGCATAGGTGAGAGACTGAGAGAGAGAAACGGAGACAGAGACCAGGGCCCTGCATTACTGGGTCAGGTAGTGTTGTGGAGAAACTATCGAGAACCACCAGGAGACGCAGAGAGTTCTTCAAGAAATAAGTCTTTTATTTGCAAACAAAAAACCGTGACACTGAGAAAGCAGATTCTCGAATGCCCCCGAACCTCAGGGTCCGTGGATTTTTATATCATTTTTGATCATGTTTCTGTGAGCTTGTCAGCATGACCAACTATCTTAATCAAAGTATCTCACTCCAGCTCCGCAATAAACCAGTGATGTTAGTTCCCATTACCTCTTTAGTTGTACATTCTACTTGATGTTATTCTAATGTCATGATTAGATATTTATTGCGAACTCTGCTGCAGTGATCTTCCATTGCAGACTAACCTGTCATGATAGATATTTAGCTATTCCATCTATTACAATAGTCTCCTGTCTCAAGCTGACTCGACTAACTATTAGTTAGATATTTTAATGTCATGTCCCAAATATTTCCGGTCCCAATCCTGTCAGAATAACACTTACCAGAGAAACTTGCTTTATTACTAGTGTTATCTCATCTGGCCATAGTGACCCTTCAGCCTTAACCTTACTCTGCTAATGGGTGTCAGAATGTTCCACTATGGTTATCCCATCCTGCCCCTGCATTCCACAGACCACAGATTCCCAGTGGTCTTCATGCTTTAACCCTTCCTATGCTTTCATGGTCTTTATTTTCCATTGACCTCACTCCAACAACAATACCATTTATTAGTTAAACAGGATGGAAGACAGCATCAATTCTCAGGAAGTGTTTTACTGTTTCTGTTTTTGTTAAAACACTTGGGCGGTGTGCTGGCTCAGTCAGGAGACTGTCTGTGTGGTGTTTACACATTCTCCCCGTGTCTGCGTGGGTTTCCTCCGGGTGCTCCGGTTTCCTCCCACAGTCCAAAGATGTGTAGGTCAGGTGGATTGGTCATGCTCAATTGCCCGTAGTGTTCGGTACATTAGTCAGAGGGAAATTGGCCTGGGTGGGTTACTCTCCGGAGGGTCGGTGTGGATTGTTTCCACACTGTCGGGAATCTAATCTATTTATGACATAACATCATACATAGTAATCTGAGATTGACCAGGTTCTGAATTTATTGTTACAATGGTTAAAGACTGTCACCTATATGCCCATCTCTCGTCAACTGGTCTGTTGAATTTCCCTCATGTTTTGCTCGATATACCAAGTGGGAAGTTGCTCAGTGACATCTTAGTTAGGTTACTCCGAAGTCCAAGCCCTCAAACAATAAAGTGCTCCTTTGAGATTAAATTTAAAGGTGTTTCTCTGCAAATGGCCAGACTCAAAATGATCACAGCAGATTCAGCCTTCACTTCACAGCAAAGTATCATCTTCCTTTAAATGGGAATATACATCATCTTAAAAGCTAAGGAAATAATTGTGACTTTAAATAAATACTTCCAGTAACTAACATAATCCAATAAATATTGCATACCTTTTGATATTTTTTACTGGAACTGTTCAGCTCAGACTATTATAAAGTTGTTTAAAACATAAGGAACTACAACTACATTAACATTGAAATGACTAATGTGGACTATTAGACCACTCACAACATTCTTAAGCAGGCAGCCCAGAGCATAACATTGCAGTTTGTTTCGATAAGTGTACAGTGAAAATTACCTGGAATAAAATAGCTCGGTTGCTGACTAGATTTTAAACAGGCACAATCATTACTCACAAAATTACACAAAGAACAAAGAACCCCTACAGAACCCCACCTATCCAGCTCGACGTAATTATGCTGTTCCGAGTACATCAGTTCCAATGTTAAACACCAGTATCAATGCTTCAAGTTGAAGTTGGAGGGCAGAAAAGAGAGTTTCTACACAACTCCCTGTTGAACTTTGCAAACCTGTTCAGCTTAGCTCAGCTAAAGAGCTGACCACTGCCCTTTGATTATGTCGGTGAGTTGTCAAGCACGATCACTTTGGCCTGAAGGCTCATCTGTTTACATGTAAACAAAAGGCCTCTTCAAATCCTTTTTATCTCTGTACCACACCAGACTGATCGGAACCTGCACCCCCCCCCCCCCCCTCCACCTCCAACAAAAAATCAAGGACAGAGTCTCCTTGAGCCAAGGAACAGCTTTCAGATAAAAATGGACGAGTTTTGTGACACTAAAGAAAGTCCACATTTTTGTTTCAAATGCAATCCCACTGTCTCTGATTACAGATAGTAGCTTTAATTTGGACCCTTGCCAAGTCTAACCTCAATCCTCCAATGTGTAGTCAGCAAACAATCAAACTGCAAGGTCTTGCTTCTTTCAGCAGAAGGACTGCAGTAGTTATTGGGGAGACAGACAGAGGAAGCCGAATCCAGACTGATTAATTCACCAGACTTGGTGCAGTTAATATACTGGTGCAATTATTTTCTGCTCACAACATTTAAAATTCAGTCCTCAGTTATAACTATGTGATCTTTGTTCAGTCTCATTCAACGATGCATGGTTCATCGCAGCTTCTCCCAAGAATTGGGATACAATGTCAGGACAATAAACTTTCCCAAAGTTATTAAGGTTCGAGGGAATGCAGTGAATTGTCACTTTGTTTCAGCACCTGTCAACACAAGTTGTCACCTGCTCCTTTTTCAAATGCACACACTTTTGTTCCACACACAAATCTCTTCACATCACCAAAATCATTTTTCTTGTTTCATATTATCTATTTTTTAAAAATATTACACATTCTGGACAAGATGGATTTTGGCCTGCATTGATGCAGCAATATTCTATAATTTAAAACCAGCTTTCAGGGGAATATCAATAATGGTTTGAACTCACACCAAGCATAGCACAATAGTGTCTGCTGTTCAAATTTTTTTAAAAATCCTGCGCTAACATGCCTCAGCAATGTGTAACTTTTCCACTGTCTTGTGGACTCTAGTGAGACCGTCAATCAAGGAGTATACAGTGGGATTTAGGTAAAGTATTGTTACTTCTGCAATCATAATTACTTGAGCAAGGTAAATACACTCACACCAGTGGAGAATTGTTTCAACCAAGAGCTGAGTTAACAAGAATGAAAACTATGTGAAGGAAATATATAATTGTTTTTGTATTATCTCAGATGTGCATACAAGAATGAAACATGCCTGTAAACAATGGTAGATGTTATAGACAAATAGATAAGGTGCTGTGAGGGTGGAGGTTAAGCCAGATATGCCTGTACAAACAGTAGTTCGAAGCATCTGTTTCCCACTTCTGTAAAAACAAAAACAAACCCCAATTATAGGGTCATAGAGCTCAATATGGATGAGGAATGGGAGGGAATGTTACAAGGGAAACAGATGGCAGTGAAGGAGGATATACCTAACAATGGGCCGCAGCAGGATGTGGTGAAATAGCCAAGCAAGACTTCTACTTTGTTATGTACAAGGCTGGATATGGCAAGAGATAGACAACAGTAATGGGCACCGGGTTGGGAGGAGTGAATCCTATATAAGATATGGACTTGCTAAACTCTGGGTGCCTTACGGCAGGCACCACGCTTGCAAGTGTATCATAAACAATACTGATTGCTTCAGATCTTGTCTCTGACTGAAATTATTGAAGTGCATGAGCTTTGTTTCTCAAAACTGGGGGTTCATCCGGGATATTCTTCCATTGCTGGGGGGAGTGGCTGGCCCTGGACACTGGGAAGACATGTCCCGTTCCCGATTGAGGAGCGGTCTCGTGTCCCAGTTTGGTCCGCTCCCTTGGGTGACTGGTACGAATCCCACAAGAGAGACATCTGAATCAGACAGTGAACGGAGGTCGATAGAAAATACAGCAGAAAGGGGCAAGGCAACTCTGTGCACAGACCAAGGTAAGAAACCTGACTTTTAAGTATTGCCTTGGTGGCTGAGAAAAGGGGTATTTAATCGCTGAGGGACTGGCGAGGGTCCTGAGAAATGGAGGGTAGGCAGAGTAAGTCAAACTGTGACAAAGTAAAGGAAGAAAAAGTCCCTGCTAACATTCCTCCAGAAAGTCCGTTGGGGAGGATGTTGCGGGAATGGACAAGTAAGACTTGTACAAGGGAAAAAGATAAAAAGAAAATGATGAAATATTGTTGTTTATTATGGACCAAAGAACCAATCCTTCGTCCGGCTGTCTTCTGACCAAAGTATGGTTCGGACGAGGATTGGGCATATCAGTATTTAGATTTGTA
The DNA here is from genome assembly GCF_047496795.1 of Chiloscyllium punctatum. Lineage (NCBI taxonomy): Eukaryota > Metazoa > Chordata > Chondrichthyes > Orectolobiformes > Hemiscylliidae > Chiloscyllium > Chiloscyllium punctatum. Next base: position 16,693,861 of record NC_092788.1, on the reverse strand, counting down.
TGTGAATGAAAAACAACCTTTTAGTCAAGAGGAGGCGGACTATGCGTCTTGTTGGAAGGGCAGTTTGGGAATGATGGTAGTAAAGACAAAGGATTCCCCCTCTGCCCCACCCAGTCTCTGGGATCCTCTTGGCTGCTTCCCCCCGCTCCCCCCCCCCGTACCATAAAATCAGATTAGGTGGAAATGGAGGAGGAGAAGGAGGAGGAGATAGATGGGGACAGGGAACGGATAACCCACAAGAGGAGGAAGAAGGGGCGGTGGATGGGGATGTTTTTGTCCCAGACCCTCAATCCTCATCGAAAGAAAAGGAAGATAAAGTAGATGTTGAGGAGACCTCCGGAGTATCTAAACGAAAGCCTAGGGGAGGAAAACAAAAAAAGGGGAAGAACGTAAAGAGTTATCCCCTTCGGGAGGTACCAGTAGGGGACAAAGAGATTGGGTTTGTAAGTGCCCCCCTCACCAGTGGGGAGGTCAGAACATTTAAAAAGGAGATGAAGGTCCTGGTTGAGGATTCGGTAGGGTTGTCTGAACAAATTGATCAATTCTTGGGGCCCAGTCTGTACACATGGACTGAGTTAATGTCTATTTTGAATATCCTATTTACTGGGAAAGAAAGGGGACTTATTCGAGGAGCATCCATTAAAATATGGGACAGGGAATATCCCACTGGGGATGGGGATGCTGGACAGGGAGAGGTGAAGTTTCCCCTCAGAGACCCCCAGTGGGAAAACCAAAACCCGGATCATAGAGAAACAATGAGGGAATTGAAAGACCTGATTCTAAAAGGAATAAGAGAGGCAGTTCCAAAGTCGCAGAATTTGACTAAAGCCTTTGAAGTTAGACAGGAGAAAGATGAGACTCCCTCAGCTTTCTTGAAAAGATTATGAGACTCAATGCGGAAATATTCTGGAATGAACCCTGAGGACCCAGTGGCACAGGGTCTTTTGAAAGTACATTTTGTGACAAAGGCATGGCCAGACATACAGAGAAAGATACAGAAGATAGAAGGGTGGAGTGAAAAACCATGAGATGAATTGTTAAGAGAGGCACAGAAAGTGTTTGTAAAGAGAGAGGATGAGAGACAGAAACAGAAGGTGAAAATGATGGGAGCTACGGTTGGTGAGGTAGTTAAGAAAAGAATGGGACCAATATTGAGCAACTGGAGCGGTGGGTGGCAGCATGTAGGACAGAGAGGGAGAGGGAGAGGGAGAGGGAGAGGGAGAGGACAAGGGGGAGAGGGAGAGGGAGAGGACAAGGGGGAGAGGACAAGGGGGAGAGGGAGAGGACAAGGGGGAGAGGACAAGGGGGAGAGGGAGAGGACAAGGGGGAGAGGACAAGGGGGAGAGGACAAGGGGGAGAGGGAGAGGGAGAGGACAAGGGGGAGAGGGAGAGGGAGAGGACAAGGGGGAGAGGGAGAGGACAAGGGGGAGAGGGAGAGGACAAGGGGGAGAGGGAGAGGACAAGGGGGAGAGGCAGAGGACAAGGGGGAGAGGGAGAGGGATAGGACAAGGGGGAGAGGGAGAGGGAGAGGACAAGGGGGAGAGGGAGAGGGAGAGGACAAGGGGGAGAGGGAGAGGGAGAGGACAAGGGGGAGAGGGAGAGGGAGAGGGAGAGGACAAGGGGGAGAGGGAGAGGGAGAGGACAAGGGGGAGAGGGAGAGGGAGAGGACAAGGGGGAGAGGGAGAGGGAGAGGACAAGGGGGAGAGGGAGAGGACAAGGGGGAGAGGGAGAGGGAGAGGACAAGGGGGAGAGGGAGAGGGAGAGGACAAGGGGGAGGGGGAGAGGGAGAGGACAAGGGGGAGGGGGAGAGGGAGAGGACAAGGGGGAGGGGAGAGGGAGAGGACAAGGGGGAGAGGGAGAGGACAAGGGGGAGAGGGAGAGGGGGAGAGGGAGAGGACAAGGGGGAGAGGGAGAGGGAGAGGACAAGGGGGAGAGGGAGAGGGAGAGGGAGAGGACAAGGGGGATAGGGAGAGGGAGAGGACAAGGGGGAGAGGGAGAGGGAGAGGACAAGGGGGAGAGGGAGAGGGAGAGGACAAGGACAAGGGGGAGAGGGAGAGGGAGAGGGAGAGGGAGAGGACAAGGGGGAGAGGGAGAGGACAAGGGGGAGAGGGAGAGGGAGAGGACAAGGGGGAGAGGGAGAGGACAAGGGGGAGAGGGAGAGGGAGAGGACAAGGGGGAGAGGGAGAGGGGGAGAGGGAGAGGACAAGGGGGAGAGGGAGAGGGAGAGGACAAGGGGGAGAGGGAGAGGGAGAGGACAAGGGGGAGAGGGATAGGGAGAGGGAGAGGACAAGGGGGAGAGGGAGAGGACAAGGGGGAGAGGGAGAGGACAAGGGGGAGAGGGAGAGGGAGAGGACAAGGGGGAGAGGGAGAGGGAGAGGACAAGGACAAGGGGGAGAGGGAGAGGGAGAGGACAAGGGGGAGAGGGAGAGGACAAGGGGGAGAGGGAGAGGACAAGGGGGAGAGGGAGAGGGGGAGAGGGAGAGGGAGAGGACAAGGGGGAGAGGGAGAGGGAGAGGACAAGGGGGAGAGGACAAGCGGGAGAGGGAGAGGGAGAGGACAAGGGGGAGAGGGAGAGGACAAGGGGGAGAGGGAGAGGACAAGGGGGAGAGGGAGAGGACAAGGGGGAGAGGGAGAGGACAAGAGGGAGAGGGAGAGGACAAGGGGGAGAGGGAGAGGACAAGGGGGAGAGGGAGAGGGAGAGGACAAGGGGGAGAGGGAGAGGGAGAGGACAAGGGGGAGAGGGAGAGGACAAGGGGGAGAGGGAGAGGACAAGGGGGAGAGGGAGAGGACAAGAGGGAGAGGGAGAGGGAGAGGACAAGAGGGAGAGGGAGAAGACAAGGTGGAGAGGGAGAGGACAAGAGGGAGAGGGAGAGGACAAGAGGGAGAGGGAGAGGACAAGGGGGAGAGGGAGAGGGAGAGGACAAGGGGGAGAGGGAGAGGAAAAGGGGGAGAGGGAGAGGACAAGAGGGAGAGGGAGAGGACAAGAGGGAGAGGGAGAGGGCAAGAGGGAGAGGGAGAGGACAAGGGGGAGAGGGAGAGGGAGAGGACAAGGGGGAGAGGGAGAGGGAGAGGACAAGGGGGAGAGGGAGAGGGAGAGGACAAGGGGGAGAGGGAGAGGACAAGGGGGAGAGGGAGAGGGAGAGGACAAGGGGGAGAGGGAGAGGACAAGGGGAAGAGGGAGAGGACAAGGGGAAGAGGGAGAGGACAAGGGGGAGAGGGAGAGGGAGAGGGAGAGGGAGAGGACAAGGGGGAGAGGGAGAGGACAAGGGGGAGAGGGAGAGGACAAGGGTGAGAGGGAGAGGGAGAGGACAAGGGGGAGAGGGAGAGGACAAGAGGGAGAGGGAGAGGACAAGGGGGAGAGGGAGAGGGAGAGGACAAGAGGGAGAGGGAGAGGACAAGAGGGAGAGGGAGAGGGAGAGGACAAGGGGGAGAGGGAGAGGGAGAGGACAAGGGGGAGAGGGAGAGGGAGAGGACAAGGGGGAGAGGGAGAGGACAAGAGGGAGAGGGAGAGGACAAGGGGGAGAGGGAGAGGGAGAGGGAGAGGACAAGGGGGAGAGGGAGAGGACAAGGGGGAGAGGGAGAGGACAAGGGGGAGAGGGAGAGGACAAGGGGGAGAGGGAGAGGGAGAGGACAAGGGGGAGAGGGAGAGGACAAGGGGGAGAGGGAGAGGACAAGGGGGAGAGGGAGAGGGAGAGGACAAGGGGGAGAGGGAGAGGACAAGGGGCAGAGGGAGAGGGAGAGGGAGAGGACAAGGGGGAGAGGGAGAGGACAAGGGGGAGCATTTGATGGAGGGTTCGAGCGACAGGGACAGAGATGGAGGTCTCCACAGGCAGGATGCTATTATTGTGGAAAGATAATAGTCACAAATGGTTTAGTGTGATAGATTTAAAGGATGCCTTTTGGGCTTGTCTCTTGGCGGAGGAAAGGAGGAATTTGTTTACCTTTGAGTGGGAAGATCCCAAGACAGGACGGAAACAGCAATACCGGTGGGCTGTGCACCCCCAGGAGTTTACGGTCTCCCTGAGTTTATTTAGATAGCTGTTAGAACAAATATTAGAGAAATTTAGCAGCCCCAAGGGGACTACCCTGTTGCAGGATGTAGACGACCTCTTAGTAACAGGAAAAAGAAGAGAAAGAGTAGTAGAAGCCACTAACAAATTATTGAATTTCCTGGGTCAGCAGGGACTGAGGGTATCTAAGAACAAACTACAATATGTGGAGTGAGAAGTGAAATACTTGGGACATTTAGTTGTGAGGGAAAGCGAAAGATAAGCCCGGAACAGATAGAGGGAATAGTGGGAATGCCACTGCCCAGGACTTAACGGGAGTTACGTACATTTTTGGGTCTAACGGGATATTGCAGATTGTGGATTGATTCCTATGGACAGAAGACTAAGAAATTATATCTCAAACTATTAGAGGGGGAACCAAAATGTCTAAGTTGGGATGATCGGGAAAAAGAACGAGTTGAGGAACTCAAAAGAGATCTGATCCATGCCCCCGAGTCAGCCTTACCTTCTCTAGATAAACCTTTCCACCTCTTTGTTACCGTAGATAAGGGAGCGGCTCTGGGAGTATTGACCCAGAGGTGGGGAGGAATGAGACAACCAGGAGCATATCTTTCGAAGCTATTGGATCCAGTATCCCGGGGGTGACCTGAGTGTGTGCAGGCTGTGGCTGCCACTGCACTGTTGGTGGAGGAAAGCAGGAAGCTTACATTTGGGGGAGCCCTAATAGTAAGCACCCCATACCAAGTGAGAACGATCCTAAACAAAAAAGCTGGGCGATGGTTGGCAGACTCGCGGATTCTGAAATATGATGCAATATTAATAGAAAAGGATGATCTAGTGTTGGTCACGGACAATTCTTTAAATCCAGCTGCCTTTCTTTGGAAAGGGGAAGGAGAATCTCCTTAGAATCCAGGGCACGACTGCCTTGACATTATAGAATACCAAACTAAGGTCCGCATGGACCTGAGAGATGTTCCATTTCATGCAGGAGCCCCACAATTTATAGACGGATCATCCCGGGTGACTGAAGGGAAAAGACATAATGGGTATGCAGTCGTAGACGGGATGGAAGGTAGTGTGGTGGAGGCAGGAAGGTTGCCAAATGGGTGGTCAGCTCAGACCTGCGAACTCTATGCATTGGAAAGTGTCCTTAGGGCGTTAGAAAATAAAGAGGGAACAGTATACAGTGACTCTAAATATGTATTTGGTGTTGGCACGTTCGGAAAGATATGGCAGGAAAGAGGACTGATCAATACCCGGGGGAAAGAATTAGTACACGAGGAGTTGATTAAACGAGTCTTGGAGTCCCTATTACTCCCCCGAGAAATAGCAGTAGTGCATGTAAATGGTCATCAGAAAGGAAATGAACCTGAAGTTAGGGGAAATAGATTAGCCGATGAAGTGGCTAAGGAAGCAGCCCTGAACCCACAAGAAGTGGTGATCCATTCCCTAATACCTACTGTCCCAGGTCCTAGGGAAGCTCCTATATTTACTGAAAGAGAGGAAAATAATTGAGAGATTTAGGGGCTGTAAAAACAGCAGATGGGCATTGGAGGTTACCTGATGGAAGGGAAATGTTAAACAAAATGATGATGGGAGAGATTATGGCTGTCCTACATCAAGGCAGGCATTGGGGAGTACAAGCAATGTGTGATTTAGTTCTTAGGGAATATGGATGTAAAGGAATATATACAATTGTTAAACAAATATGTGAGGGATGTATAATATGCAGAAAGGTAAATCAGAAAGTCTTGAGAAAACAGACCCCAGGAGGAAGAGACCCAGGATTGAGATCCTTCCAGAGTATACAAGTAGATTATACTGAACTCCCCAGAGTAGGGAGACTAAAGTATATGTTGGTTATAGTAGATCATCGATCTGGTTGGGTTGAAGCATACTCCCGAGCTACTGCCACTGCGAGTGGGGTGTCTAAAACAATATTAGAGAACATAATTCCCCGATATGGGCTAGTGAACCATATAGATTCTGACCAAGGAACTTATTTTACCTCTAAAGTGTCACAGGGGGTAATGAAAGGGTTGGGAATTTCCTGGGAGTTCCATACTCAATGGCACCCGCCATCATCAGGAAGGGTTGAGAGAATGAACCAAACACTCAAACGACAGCTCGCTAAACTGATAATAGAAACCAGACTCCCTTGGATCAAATGTTTACCTATAGCTCTCTTGTGAGTACGAACAGCCCCAAGGAAAGATTTGGGACTATCCCACTATGAAAACTTATTTGGATTACCTTATCTGGGAACAAATGGGGAATTGCCACTTCCCGAAACTAAAGACTTGTTCTTAAAGAAGTATATACTGGGTTTGTCCTCCTCTTTGTCTTTCCTCAGGGAACAGGGTTTATTGGCACAGACTCCACCCCTTGAATTCACCGTTCATCCCATCCGGCCGGGAGATTGGGTCTCAGTAAAATCATGGACAGAGACTAAATTACAGCCGGACTGGGAAGGGCCGTACCAGGCTCTTTTGACGACCGAAACGTTAATAAGGATGGTGGGGGAAAGGCTGGACTCACTACACTCGGATCAAAGGGCCAGTGGAAGCTGCAGTTGAGGAAGAAGTCTGGACAGTCAAATCAACGCAAGACCCACTGAAACTCAGACTAAAGAGACTTTGAGTAACTGATTATACAGTGGTGACACGAGCGCGGGATTATTTCTGTAAGATTGTATATTAAGTCGTTTTGTGCTTCCCCATCATGTTTAGAATGCTGGAGATGCTTAGAGTTATGATGCTAGCTCTCTTCGTATTGGGATTTTGTCAAACACCATTTTCATATGTATTATTAACAGTCCCTGAGTCTGATAATCCACAAGTAATAGACGCTGATGTATGCAGCTTAAATTGTGGGGATGTAGATAATCAGACACAGTCCCACAGCTCTGAGATACATCTTAATCCTATGGGGATGGCCTTGGGGATGGTACTTGGTATAATGGTCTCGTCACAGTACACCGGGCCCCCGTCCGACCAGCTCTCGATTGTCCTGATAAAAAGTGTAACCCAATATACTTAATGATAAAAAAAAACACATGGCACAGAGCAATTCTGGGGGTGGGGGGTAGGGGGGGCACCTATGAGATACAATTAAATGAAACATTTGGGATAGAAATGAAAGCAAATGGGAAGGATTTTTTGGGCTGTTGTTTTTGAATTAGCGTAGGACAGGGAAAACGGGCAGAACTACTGCGTCACCCCTCCCAATGACCCTAAAGTAGTAAAAATTACACAGGAAAAGGACTTAAAACAGACCATCGAAATAGAAACTGGGTACGCGGTTGAATGGGTAAAGTATCCTGTAAATAGTCTGAACAAGACCAATTGTTATGTATGTGCCTCTGGTCGGACAGTGACCCAGGTGGTTCCCTTTCCGCTCGGGTGGAAGGGAGACAGGAAGGGCATGGAATGTATGATAGCCCTGTATCAGGATGAGACTGCATGGAATGATCGGAACTGTACCTCCCTATCTCTGATGTTCCCTCCCTTGGAGAAGAAAGACTCAAAACCCCCACCCCCCCCCCCCCCCACGTTTCCAGCCACAGTCAGAAATCACACGTGGTGTGTGCGTAGACGAGGTACAAATCGGTCTGGAGACTTGGGGGGAGCTGAAATTATGGACAGAGATTAAGGATGTTACTGAAACGGAGAAGGGAGGGAACTTCTCAGCACTGAAGGTTCCCCGAGTGGATCTGTGGTGGGACTGTGGAGGCAAAATAGAGAGACCCACCCTCCCTCTGGATTGGAGAGGGATATGTGGAATTGTACAGTTGTCAATTCCATTTACCCTGGCATTTGAGAAGGAAAAGCTAGTAGGGAAAAAGAGAAGGGGTAAGAGATCACTGTTAGACACTTCTTTCAATGACAGGATTTATCTCGATTCTGTAGGAGTCCCTGGGGCGGGGGGGTACCTGATGAATTCAAGGCTCGTAACCAGATTGCAGCAGGCTTTGAGTCAGCTCTCTTCTGGTGGGTAACAATTAATAAAAATATAGATTGGATAAATTACATTTTCTATAATCAACAGTGATTTATAAATTATACAAGAGATGTGGTTAAAGGAATATCAGACCAGCTTGATGTGACAAGTGGGATGGCATGGGAAAATAGAATGGCCCTTGAGATGATTCTAGCGGGAAAAGGGGGTGTGTGTGTGATGTTAGGAGGAAGCTGGTGCACCTTTATTCCTAATAACACTGCACCTGATGGTTCAATCACTCGGGCCTTAAGGGGATTGACTCCCTTAGCAGATGAACAGGCTGAGAATTCGGGAGTAGACACATCTCTCACGGGATGGCTTGAATCCTGGTTTGGAAAATAGAAGGGGGGTGGTGGTTTCTATCCTTCCTTCCCTGACAGTAGTAGCCGGGGTGTTGGTAGCCACTGGCTGTTGTATCATACCCTGTATACGAGGACTCACCCAAAGACTGATTGAGACAGCCTTAATGAAACAGATGCCCCTAAAAGGGAATCAGGCAGGGGAACTTTATCGACTAAATAATGAGGGGATGAGTGAGACCAAGATGGATGAAATCTCCGGAATGATGCTTGTGAATTTCGGGGGCGATGCTTAAAAGAAAAATTGCAGAAGGTAACAAATGGTAATTAAAGAAAATGGGGAAATTGTGGGATGTGGGAAAACTAGTGTTACTTCTGCAATTCCATTTACTTGTACAAGGCAAAAAAAAACTCACACCAGTGTGTAATTGTTTTAGCCAAGAGCTGAGTCAACAAGAATGGAAACGATGTGGAGGAAATACATAATTGTTTTTGTATTAGCTAAAATTGTATGCAAGAATGAAACGTGACTGCAAAACAATGGTAGATATTACAGGCGAATAGATAAGATGCTGTGAGGGGAGGAAGTTCAGCTAGGTACGCCTGTACAAACAGGAGATATAAACATCTGTTTCCCACTTTTACAGAGACACAGGAACAAACCCCAATTAAAAGGGTCATAGGGATCAGGGGAAGGTACAGATGGAGGGAGTAGATAATGGTGAAGAAAGAATATGCCGAACAATGACCTACAGCAGGATGAGGTCAAATGGCCTGAGGCCAGAAATAAGCATTTTGTCACAGACAAGGCTGGATAAGGCAAGAGATAAACAGGGGTAATGGGGGTCGGTCTTAGGGAAGTGGACGATGTAAACAGGGGAGGAGCAATGAAAAACAAAAGAAACCAAATTATATAAATATTGTGTATGAATTGAATTTGGGGTGTGTATGTCCCTTGCCTTGTAGACACTGGACATCACACCCTCTTGCAAGAGTAAAATAAAGGACACTACTGATTCAGATTTTGTCTCGGACTGCAATTATTGAAGTGTGTGAGCTTTGTTTCTCATAGTTCCAGACCCTAACCCCTGGATTAATCCGGCCTATCCCACTCTCTCAGACACTGTATTCCAGACCCTAACCACTGGATTAACCCGGCCAACCCCACATTCTCTGACACTGTATTCCAGACACTAAACTCTGGATTAATCCAACCTATCCCACTCTCTCAGACACTGTATTCCAGACCCTAACCACTGGATTAACCCGGCCAATCCCACATTCTCTGACACTGTATTCCAGACACTAAACCCTGGATTAATCCAACCTATCCCACTCTCTCAGGCACTGTCTTCTCAAACCTAACCATTGGATTAATCCAGCACACCCACACTCGCAGACACCGCATTCCAGAACCTACGTCCTGGATTAATCCGGCCTATCCCAAACATTCTCGGACACTGTGTTCTAGACCCTAATCCCTGGATTAATCCGAACAATCCCACACTCTCAGACATTGTGTTCCAGAACGTAACTCGTTGATAGAATGGGCCGATCCTACACTCTCAGACACTGTGTTCCAGACCCTAGCCCCTGGATTAATCCGGCCTATCCCACACTCTCAGACACTGTGTTCCAGACCCTAACCCCTGGATTAATCCGACCAAATCCACATTCTCAAGCACTATGTTCCAGATCCTAACACCTGGATTAATCCGACCTATCCCACTCTCTCAGGAACTGTGTTCCAGACACTAACTGCTGGATTAGTCCGACCTATCCCACTCTCTCAGGAACTGTGTTCCAGTCCCTAACTCATGGATTAGTCCGGCCTATCCCACTCTCTCAGGCACTGTGTTCCAGACTCTATTCCCTGTATTAATCCTGCCTATCCTACTCTCTCAGGCACTTTGTTGCAGACACTAAACTCTGGATTAATCTGGCCTATCCAACAATGTCAGACACTCTGTTCCAGTCCCTAACTCCTGGATTAATCCAGCCTATCCCACTCTCTCAGGCACTGTGTTCCAGACCCTAACCACTGGATTGACCCTGCCTATCCCACACCCTCGGGCACTGTGTACTGACCCTAACCCCTGGATTAATTTAGCCTAACCCACACTCTCTGAAAGTGTATTCCAGACAACAAACCCTGGATTAATCCGACCTATCCTACTCTCTCAAGCACTGCTTTCCAGACCCTAAATCCTGGAATATTCCGGCCTATCCCACACTCACACACTGTGTTCCAGACCCTAACGCATGGATTAATCCAGTCTATCCCATAAACTCAGACATTGTATTCCAGACCCTAACCCATGGATTGACCCGGCCTCCCCAAACTCTCTGACACTGTGTTCCCGACCCTAACCCATGGATTGACCCGGCCTCCCCAAACTCTCTGACACTGTGTTCCAGACCCTAACCCATGGATTAATCCCGCCTATTCCACACTCTCAGATACTGTATTCCAGAGCCTAGCCCTTGGATAAATCTGGCCTATCCCACACCCTCAGACCCGTGTTCCAGACACTAATCCCTGGATTATTCCGACCTACGCCACTCTCACAAGTACTATAATCCAGACACAAACCCCTGGATTAATCCGGCCTAGCCCACATTCTCAGGCACTGTGTTCCCGACCCTAACCCCGGATTAATCTGGCCTATCCCACACTCTCAGGCACAGTGTTCCAGACCCTATTTCCTGTATTAATCCGACCTATCCCACTCTCTCAGACACTGTTTTCCAGAACCTAACCCTTGGATTAATCCGGCCTATCCCACTCTCTCAGGCACTGTGTTCCAGACTCTAACCCCTTGATTAATCCGACCAATCACACACTCTCAGACATTTTGTTCCAGAATGTAAACCCTGGATTGACCGGGCCTATCCCACACTCTCAGACATTGTATTCCAGACCCTAACCCCTGGATTAATCTGGCCTATCCCACACTCTCAGACACTGTGTTCTAGGACCTAACCCCTGGATTAATCTGGCCTATCACACACTGTCAGACACTGTTCCAGACCCTAACCCCTGGATTGACCCGGCCTCCAACACACTCTTAGACACTGTGTTTCAGATCTAATCCCTGGATTCTCCGGCCTCCCCCAGACTCTCAGGCACTGTGTTCGAGACCCTAAACCCAGGATTAATCCAGCCCATTCCACACTCTGAGGCACTGTGATGCAGATCCTAACCCCTGGATTAATCCGGCCTATCCCACACTCTCAGGCACTGTGTTCCAGACACTAACCATTGGATTGACCTGGTCTATCCCACACTCTCAGACACTGTTCCAGACCCGAACCCCTGGATTGACCCGGCCTATCCCACACTCTCAGACACTGTTCCAGACCCTAAATCCTGGACTATTCCGGCCACCCCCACATTCTCAGGCTCTTTGTTCCAGAGCCTAGCCCCTGGATTAATCCGGCCTATCCCACACTCTCAGACACTGTGTTCCAGACCAAAACCCTGGAATATTCCAGCCTGCCCCACACTCTCAGACACTGTGTTCCAGACCCTAACCCCTGGATTATTCCGTCCTACCCCACACTCTCAGACACTGTGTTCCAGACCCTAATGCCTTGATTAATCCGGCCTATCCCACACTCCCAGGTACTTTGTTCCAGACTCTAACCCCGGGATTGAATCGGCCTTCTCCACACTTTCCGGAACTCTGTACCAGACCCTAACCCCTGGATTAATACGGCCTATCCTACTCCCGCACTGTATTCCAGACCCAAACCGCTGGATTAATCCGGCCTATCCCACGCTCTCAGACACTGTGTTCCAGACCGTAACCCCTGGATTAATCCGACCTATCCTACTCCCGCACTGTGTTGCAGACCCTAACCCCTGGATTGACCCGGCCTATCCTACACTCTCAGACACTGTGTTCCAGACCGTAACCCCTGGATTAATCCGGCCTATCCCACTCTCTCAGACACTGTGTTCCAGACGCTAACTCCTGCATTAATCCGGCCTATCCCACACTCTCAAACGTTGTGTCCCAGACCCTAACCCCTGGATAGACCCGGTGTCCCCACACTCTCAGGCACTGAATTCCAGACCCTAACTCCTGCATTAATCCAGCCTATCCCACACTCTCAAACGTTGTGTCCCAGACCTTCACACCTGGATTAATCCGGCCTATCCCTCACGCTCATACACTGTGTTCCAGACCCCAACCCATGGATTAATCCAGTCAATACACACTCTCAGGCACTGTGTTTCAGACACTAACCCCTGGATTAATCCGACCTATCCCACTCTCTCAAGCACTGCATTCCAGACCCTAACTCCTGGAATATTCCGGTCTATCCCACACTCACACACTGTGTTCCAGACCCTAACCCCTGGATTAATCTGGTCTATCCCATAAACTCAGACAATGTATTCCAGACCCTAACCCCTGGATTGACTCGGCCACCCCAAACTCTCTGACACTGTGTTCCAGATCCTAACCCCTGGATTAATCCAGTCAATACACATCTCAGGCACTGTGTTTCAGACACTAACCCCTGGATTAATCCGACCTATCCCACTCTCTCAATCACTGCATTCCAGACCCTAACACCTGGATTATTACGGCCTCCCCAAACTCTCATGCACTTTGTTCCAGACCCTAATCCCTGGATTAATCCGGTGTACCCAAACTCTCAGACACCCTGTGTTCCAGACTCTAACCCCTGGATTAATCCGGCCCATCCCACACTCCTAAATAATTTGTTCCAGACTCTAAACCCGGGATTGAATCGGCCTTCCCCACACGTTCCGGCACTTTGTACCAGACCCTAATCCCTGGATTAATCCGGCCTATCCTACTCCCGCAGACACTGAATTCCAGACCCACACTGCTGGATTCATCCAGCCTATCCCACACTCTCAGACACTGTGTTCCAGACCCTAATCCCTGGATTAATCCAGCCTATCCTACTCCCGCAGACACTGAATTCCAGACCCACACTGCTGGATTCATCCAGCCTATCCCACACTCTCTGACACTGTGTTTCAGACCCTAACCCCTGGATTGACCTGGCCTATCCCATACTCTCAGGCACAGTGTTCCAGACCGTAACTCCTGCATTAATTCAGTCTATCCCACACTCTCAAATGCTGTGTCCCAGACCTCAACACCTGGATTAATCCGACCGATCCCACACTCTCAGAAATTGTGTTCCAGATCCTAACCCCTGGATAGACCGGGCCTATCCTACACTCTCAGACACTGTGTTCCAGGCCCTAACCCCTGGATTAATCCGGCCTCTCCCACACTCTCAGGTTCTTTGTTCCAGACCCTAATCCCTGGAATCTTCCGGCCTACCCCACACTCTCAGACACTGTGTTCCAGACCCGAACCTATGGATTATTCCGGCCCATCCCACACTCTCAGACACTGTGTTAGACACTAACCCCTGGACTATTCCGGCCAACTCCACACCCTCAGCCACTGTGTTCCAGACACTAACCCCTGGATTGTTCCGGCCTATCCCACACCCTCAGCCACTGTGTTCCATACGCGAACCCATGCATTAATCCGGCCTATCCCACACTTACCAGCACTTTGGTCCAGACCCTAAGCCCTGGATTTACCGGCCTATCCCACACTCTCAGGCACTTTGTTCCAGATCCTAACCCCTGGATTAGTCCGGCCAATCCCTCACTCTCAGACACTGTGTTCCACACCGTAATGCATGGATTAATCCGGCCTATCCCACACTCCCAGATACTTTATTCCAGTCTCTAACCCAGGGATTCACCCGGCCACACCAAACTCTCTGACACTGTGTTCGAGACCCTAAATTCTGGATTGAACCGGCCATCAGTTCATCTCTTGGATCATCTCCTCGAGCCTGTGTGAGTTAGATTGTCAGAGTGGGGTCAGTCTGCTCTTCCCTGGGTGTGTTACATTGACAGAGTGGGGTCAGTCTGCTCTTCCCTGGGTGTGTTACATTGACAGAGTGGGGTCAGTCTGCTCTTCCCTGGGTGTGTTACATTGACAAAGTGGGGTCAGTCTGCTCTTCCCTGGGTGTGTTACATTGACAGAGTGAGGTCAGTCTGATCTTCACTGGGTGTGTTACATTGACAGAGTGAGGTCAGTCTGATCTTCCCTGGATGTGTTACATTGACAGAGTGGGGTCAGTCAGCGCTTCCCTGGGTGGGCTACATTGACAGAGTGGGGTCAGTGTGCTCTTCCCTGGGTGGGCTACATTGACAGAGTGGGGTCCGTCTGCTCTTCCCTGGGTGTGTTACATTGACAGAGTGGGGTCAGTCTGCTCTTCCCTGGGTGGGCTACATTGACAGAGTGGGGTCAGTCTGCTCTTCCCTGGGTGTGTTACATTGACAGAGTGGGGTCCGTCTGTTCTTCCCTGGGTGTGTTACATTGACAGACTGGGGTCAGTCTGCTCTTCCCTGGGTGTGTTACATTGACAGAGTGGGGTCAGTCTGCTCTTCCCTGGGTGGGCTACACTGACAGAGTGGGGTCAGTCTGCTCTTCCCTGGGTGTGTTACATTGACAGAGTGGGGCAGTCTGCTCTTCCATGGGTATGTTACACTGACAGAGTTTGGTCAGTCTGCTCTTTTTTGGGTGTGTGTGACATTGACAGACTGGGGTCAGTCTGCTCTTCCATGGGTGTGTTACATTGACAGAGTGGGGTCAGTCTGCTCTTCCCTGGGTGTGTTATATTGACAGAGTGGGGTGAGTCTGCTCTTCCCTGGGTGTGTTATATCGACAGAGTGGAATCAGTTTGCTCTTCCCTGGGTGGGTTACATTGACAGAGTGGGGTCAGTCTGCTCTTCCCCGGGTGAGTTACATTAACAGAGTGGGGTCTATCTGCTCTTCCTTGTGTGGGTTACATTGACAGAGTGGGGTCAGTCTGCTCTTCCCTGGGTGTGTTACTTTGACAGAGTGGGGTATGTCTGTTCTTGCCTTGGTGTGTTACATTGACAGAGTGAGTTCATTCTGCTCTTCCCTGGTTGGGTTACATTAACAGACTTGGGTCAGACTGCTCAACCCTGGGTGGGTTACATTGGCAGAGTGAGGTCTGTCTTCTCTTCCCTGGGTGTGTTACATTGAAAGAGTGAGGTCATTCTGCGATTCCCTGGGTGTGTTACATTGACAGAGTGGGGTCAGTCTGCTCTTCCCTGGGTGGGTTACATTGTCAGAGTGGGGTCAGTCTGCGCTTCCCTCGGATTGTTACATTGACAGAGTGGGGTCAGTCTGCTCTTCCCTGGGTGTGTTACATTGACAGAGTGGGGTCATTCTGCTCTTCCCTGGGTGTGTTACATTGACAGAGTGGTGTCATTCTGCTCTTCCCTTTGTGAGTTTCATTGACAGAGTGGGGTCAGTCTGCTCTTCCCTGGGTGTGTTACATTGACACAGTGGGGTCAGTCTGCTCTTTCCTGGTAGTGTTACATTGACAGAGTGGGGTCAGTCTGCTCTTCCCTGGGTGTGTTACATTGACAGAGCGGGGTCAGTCTGCTCTTCCTTTTTTGTGTTACATTGACAGATTGGGGTCAGTCTGCTCTTCCCTGGGTGTGTTCCATTGACAGAGTGGGGTCAGTCTGATCTTCCCTGGGTGTGTTACATTGACAGAGTGGGGTCAGTCTGCACTTTCCTGGCTGGGTTACGTTAACAGAGTGGGGTCAGTGTGCGCCTCCCTGGGTGTGTTACATTGACAGAGTGGGGTCGGTCTGCTTTTCCCTGGGTGTGTTACATTGACAGAGGGGGGTCAGTCTGCCCTTCCCTGGGTGTGTTATATTGACAGATTGGGGTCAGTCTGCTCTTCCCTGGGTGTGTTACATTGACAGAGTGAGGTCAGTCTGCTCTTCCCTGCGTCTGTTACATTGACAGAGTGGGGTCAGTCTGCACTTCCCTGTGTGTGTTACATTGACAGAGTGTGCTCAGTCTGCTCTTCCCTGGGGGTGTTAAATTGACAGAGTGGGGTCAGTCTGCTCTTCCCTGGGGGTGTTACATTGAAAGAGTGGGGTCAGTCTGATCTTCCCTGGGCGTGTTAAATTGACAGAGTGAGGTCAGTCTACTCTTCACTGGGTGTGTTACATTGACAGAGTGGTGTCAGTCTGCTCTTCCCTGGGTGTGTTACTTTGATAGAATGGGGTCAGTCTGCTCTTCCCGGGGTGTGTTATATTGACAGAGTTGGGTCAGTCTGCTCTTCTCTGGGGGTGTTACATCGACAGAGCGGGGTCAGTCTGCTCTTGCCTGGGGGTGTTGTATTGAAAGAGTGTGGCCAGTCTGCTATTCCCTGGGTGTGTTGTATTGACAGAGTGGGGTCAGTCTGCTCTACCCTGGGTGTGTTACATTGACAGAGTGGCGTCAGTCTGCTCTTCCCTGTGTGTGTTACATTGACAGAGTGGGGTCAGTCTGCTCTTTCCTGGGTGGGTTACAGTGACAGAGTGGGGTCAGTGTGCTCAAACCTGGGTCTGTTACATTGACAGAGTGGGGTCAGTCTGCTCTTTACAGGTTGTGTAACATTGACAGAGTTAGGTTGGTCTGCCCTTCCCTGTGTGTGTTACGTTGACAGAGTGGGGTCAGTGTGCTCAAACCTGGGTGCGTTAAATTGACAAAGTGGGCTCAATCAGCTCTTCCCTGTGTGTGTTACATTGACAGAGTGGGGTCAGTCTGCTCTTTACAGGGTGTGTTACATTGACATAGTGGGGTCAGTCTGTTCTTCCATGGGTGTGTTACATTGACAGAGTTGTGTCAGTCTGTTCTTCCCTGTGTGTGTTTATTTGACAGAGTGGGGTCAGTCTGCTATTCCCTGTGTGTAACATTGACAGAGTGGGGTCAGTCTGCTCTTCCCTGTGTGTGTTAGATTGACAGAATGTGGTCAGTCTGCCCTTCCCTGGATTTGTTACATTGACAGAGTGGGCTCAGTCTGCACTTCCCTGTGGGTGTTACATTGAAAGAGTGGGGTCAGTCTGCTCTTTAATCGGGGTGTTAAATTAACAGAATGGGGTCAGTCTGCGCTTCCCTGGGTGTGTTACATTGTCAGAGTGGGGTCGGTCTGCCCTTCCCTGTGTGTTTTACATTGACAGAGTGGGGTCAGTCTGCTCTTTACAGAGTGTGGTAAATTGACAGAGTGGGGTCAGTCTGTTCTTCCCTAAGTGTGTTACATTAACAGAGTTGGGTCCGTCTGCTCTTCCCTGGGTGTATTCCATTGACAGAGTGCGGTCTGTTTGCTTTTCCCTGGGAAGGTTACATTGACCGAGTGGGGTCAGTCTGCTCTTAACTGAGTGGGTTACATTGACAGAGTTGGGTCAGTCTGCTCTTCCCTGTGTGTGTTACATTGACAGAGTGGGGTCAGTCTGCTCTTTCCTGGGTGGGCTACATTGACAGAGTGGGGTCAGTGTGCTCAAACCTGGGTGCGTTAAATTGACAGAGTGGGGTCCGTCAGCTCTTCCCTGGGTGTGTTACATTGACAGAGTGGGGTCGGTCTGCCCTTCCCTGTGTGTTTTACATTGACAGAGTGGGGTCAGTCTGCCCTTTACAGAGTGTGTTACATTGACAGAGTGGGGTCAGTCTGCTCTTTACAGGGTGTGTTACATTGACAGAGTGGGGTCAGTCTGTTCTTCCATGGGTGTGTTACATTGACAGAGTTGGGTCAGTCTGCTCTTCCCTGGGTGTTACCTTGAGAGAGTTGGGTCAGTCTGCTCTTCCCTGTGTGTGTTACATTGACAGAGAAGGGTCAGTCTGCTCTTCCCTGGGTGTGATACATTGACAGAGAAGGGTCAGTCTGCTCTTCCCTGGGTGGGTTACGTTGACAGAGTGGGGTCAGTGTGCTCTTCCCTGGGTGTGTTACATTGACAGAGTGGGGTCGGTCTGCTCTTCCCTGGGTGTGTTACATTGACAGAGGGGGGTCAGTCAGCCCTTTCCTGTGTGTGTTACATTGACAGAGTGTGCTCAGTCTGCTCTTCCCTGCGGGTCTGACATTGACAGAGTGGGGTCAGTCTGCTCTTCCCTGGGTGGGTTACATTGACAGAGTGGGGTCAGTCTGCTCTTCCCTGGGGGTGTTAAATTGACAGAGTGGGGTCAGTCTGCTCTTCCCTGGGTGTGTTACATTGACAGAGTGGGGTCAGTCTGCTCTTCCCTGGGGGTGTTAAATTGACAGAGTGAGGTCAGTCTGCTCTTCACTGGGTGTGTTACAGTGACAGAGTGGGGTCTGTCTGCTCTTCCCTGCGTGTATTACTTTGTTAGAATGGGGTCAGTCTGCTCTTCCCTGGGTGTGTTATATTGACAGAGTTGGGTCAGCCTGCTCTTCCCTGGGGGTGTTACATCGACAGAGTGGGGTCAGTCTGCTCTTCCCTGTGTGTGTTACATTGACAGAGTGGGTTCAGTCTGCTCTTTCCTGGGTGGGTTACATTGACATAGTGGGGTCAGTCTGTTCTTCCATGGGTGTGTTACATTGACAGAGTTGTGTCAGTCTGCTCTTCCCTGGGTGTGTTACATTGACAGAGTGGGGTCAGTCTGCTATTCACTGTGTGTAACATTGACAGCGTGGGGTCAGTCTGCTCTTCCCTGTGTGTGTTAGATTGACAGAATGGGGTCAGTCTGACCTTCCCTGGATGTGTTACATTGGCAGAGTGGGGTCAGTTGGATCTTCCCTGGGTGAGTTACATTAACAGAGTGGGGTCAGTCTGCACTTCACTGTGGGTGTTACATTGAAAGAGTGGGGTCAGTCTGCTCTTCCCTGGGGGTGTTAAATTAACAGAATGGGGTCAGTCTGCCCTTCCCTGGATGTGTTGCATTCACAGAAAAGGGTCAGTCTGCTCTTCCCTGGGTGTGTTACATTGTCAGAGTGGGATCGGTCTGCCCTTCCCTGTGTGTTTTACATTGACAGAGTGGGGTCAGTCTACTCTTTACAGAGTGTGTTACATTGACAGAGTGGGGTCAGTCTGTTCTTCCTTGAGTGTGTTATATTGACAGAGTTGGGTCAGTCTGCTCTTCCCTGGGTGTGTTCCATTGACAGAGTGCGGTCTGTTTGCTCTACCCTGGGAAGGTTACATTGACCGATTGGGGTCAGTCTGCTCTTAACTGAGTGGGTTACATTGACAGAGTTGGGTCAATATGCTCATCCCTGTGTGTGTTACATTGACAGAGTGGGGTCAGTCTGCTCTTTCCTGGGTGGGCTACATTGACAGAGTGGGGTCAGTGTGCTCAAACCTGGGTGCGTTAAATTGACAGAGTGGGGTCCGTCAGCTCTTCCCTGGGTGTGTTACATTGACAGAGTGGGGTCGGCCTGCTCTTTACAGGGTGTGTTACATTGACAGAGTGGGGTCAGTCTGCTCTTCCCTGGGTGTGTTACATTGACAGAGTGGGGTCAGTCTGCTCCTGCCTGTGTGTTACATTGACAGAGTGGGGTCAGTCTGCTCTTCCCTGTGTGTGTTACATTGACTGAGTGGGGTCAGTCTGCTCTTCCCTGGGTGTGTTAGATTGACAGAATGGGGTCAGTCTGCTCTTCCCTGGGTGTGTTATAATGACAGAGTTGGGTCAGTCTGCTCTTCCCTGGGGGTGTTACATCGACAGAGTGGGGTGAGTCTGCTCTTCCCTGGGGGTGTTTTATTGACAGAGTGGGGCCAGTCTGCTCTTCCCTGGGTGGGTTACATTGACAGAGTGGGGTCAGTCTGCTCTTCCCTGGGTGTGTTACATTGACAGAGTGGGGTCAGTCTGCTCTTCCCTGTGTGTGTTACATTGACAGAGTGGGGTCAGTCTGCTCTTTCCTGGGTGGGTTACATTGACAGAGTGGGGTCAGTGTGCTCAAACCTGGGTGTGTTACATTGACAGAGTGGGGTCAGTCTGCTCTTTGCAGGGTGTGTTACATTGACAGAGTTAGGTTGGTCTGCCCTTCCCTGTGTGTGTTACGTTGACAGAGTGGGGTCAGTGTGCTCAAACCTGGGTGCGTTAAATTGACTGAGTGGGGTCAGTCAGCTCTTCCCTGTGTGTGTTACATTGACAGAGTGGGGTCACTCTGCTCTTTACAGGGTGTGTTACATTGACATAGTGGGGTCAGTCTGTTCTTCCATGGGTGTGTTACATTGACAGAGTTGTGTCAGTCTGCTCTTCCCTGGGTGAGTTACATTAACAGAGTGGGGTCAGTCTGCACTTCCCTGTGTGTGTTACATTGAAAGAGTGGGGTCAGTCTGCTCTTCCCTGGGGGTGTTAAATTAACAGAATGGGGTCAGTCTGCCCTTCCCTGTGTGTGTTACATTGACAGAGAAGGGTCAGTCTGCTGTTCCCTGGGTGTGTTAGATTGACAGAATGGGTTCAGTCTGCCCTTCCCTGGGTGTGATACATTGACAGAGAAGGGTCAGTCTGCTCTTCCCTGGGTGGGTTACGTTGACAGAGTGGGGTCAGTGTGCTCTTCCCTGGGTGTGATACATTGACAGAGAAGGGTCGGTCTGCCCTTCCCTGTGTGTTTTACATTGACAGAGTGGGGTCAGTCTGCTCTTTACAGAGTGTGTTACATTGACAGAGTGGGGTCAGTCTGTTCTTCCTTCAGTGTGTTCCATTGACAGAGTGCGGTCTGTTTGCTCTTCCCTGGGAAGGTTACATTGACCGATTGGGGTCAGTCTGCTCTTAACTGAGTGGGTTACATTGACAGAGTTGGGTCAATCTGCTCATCCCTGTGTGTGTTACATTGACAGAGGGAGTCAGTCTGCTCTTTCCTGAGTGGGCTACATTGACAGAGTGGGGTCAGTGTGCTCAAACCTGGGTGCGTTAAATTGACAGAGTGGGGTCCGTCAGCTCTTCCTGGGTGTGTTACATTGACAGAGTGGGGTCGGTCTGCCCTTCACTGTATGTGTTACATTGACAGAGTGGGGTCAGTCTGCTCTTTACAGGGTGTGTTACATTGACAGAGTGGGGTCAGTCTGCTCTTCCCTGGGTGTGTTACATTGACAGAGTGGGGTCAGTCTGCACTTCCCTGTGTGTTACATTGACAGAGTGGGGTCAGTCTGCTCTTCCCTGTGTGTGTTACATTGACAGAGTGGGGTCAGTCTGCTCTTCCCTGGGTGTGTTACATTGTCAGAGTGGGGTCGGTCTGCCCTTCCCTGTGTGTTTTACATTGACAGAGTGGGGTCAGTCTGCTCTTTACAGAGTGTGGTACATTGACAGAGTGGGGTCAGTCTGTTCTTCCCTAAGTGTGTTACATTAACAGAGTTGGGTCCGTCTGCTCTTCCCTGGGTGTGTTCCATTGACAGAGTGCGGTCTGTTTGCTTTTCCCTGCGAAGGTTACATTGACAGAGTTGGGTCAGTCTGCTCTTCCCTGTGTGTGTTACATTGACAGAGTGGGGTCAGTCTGCTCTTTCCTGGGTGGGCTACATTGACAGAGTGGGGTCAGTGTGCTCAAACCTGGGTGTGTTAAATTGACAGAGTGGGGTCCGTCAGCTCTTCCCTGGGTGTGTTACATTGACAGAGTGGGGTCGGTCTGCCCTTCCCTGTGTGTTTTACATTGACAGAGTGGGGTCAGTCTGCCCTTTACAGAGTGTGTTACATTGACAGAGTGGGGTCAGTCTGCTCTTTACAGGGTGTGTTACATTGACAGAGTGGGGTCAGTCTGTTCTTCCATGGGTGTGTTACATTGACAGAGTTGGGTCAGTCTGCTCTTCCCTGGGTGTGTTACATTGACAGAGGGGGGTCAGTCTGCTCTTCCCTGTGTGTTACCTTGAGAGAGTTGGGTCAGTCTGCTCTTCCCTGTGTGTGTTACATTGACAGAGAAGGGTCAGTCTGCTGTTCCCTGGGTGTGTTAGATTGACAGAATGGGTTCAGTCTGCCCTTCCCTGGGTGTGATACATTGACAGAGAAGGGTCAGTCTGCTCTTCCCTGGGTGGGTTACGTTGACAGAGTGGGGTCAGTATGCTCTTCCCTGGGTGTGTTACATTGACAGAGTGGGGTCGGTCTGCTCTTCCCTGGGTGTGTTACATTGACAGAGGGGGGTCAGTCAGCCCTTTCCTGTGTGTGTTACATTGACAGAGTGTGCTCAGTCTGCTCTTCCCTGGGGGTCTTACATTGACAGAGTGGGGTCAGTCTGTTCTTCCCTGGGTGGGTTACATTGACAGAGTGGGGTCAGTCTGCTCTTCCCTGGGGGTGTTAAATTGACAGAGTGGGGTCAGTCTGCTCTTCCCTGGGTGTGTTACATTGACAGAGTGGGGTCAGTCTGCTCTTCCCTGGGGGTGTTAAATTGACAGAGTGAGGTCAGTCTGCTCTTCACTGGGTGTGTTACAGTGACAGAGTGGGGTCTGTCTGCTCTTCCCTGCGTGTATTACTTTGATAGAATGGGGTCAGTCTGCTCTTCCCTGGGTGTGTTATATTGACAGAGTTGGGTCAGTCTGCTCTTCCCTGGGGGTGTTACATCGACAGAGTGGGGTCAGTCTGCTCTTCCCTGTGTGTGTTACATTGACAGAGTGGGGTCAGTCTGCTCTTTCCTGGGTGGGTTACATTGACAGTGTGGGGTCAGTGTGCTCAAACCTGGGTGTGTTACATTGACAGAGTGGGGTCAGTCAGCTCTTCCCTGTGTGTGCTACATTGACAGAGTGGGGTCACTCTGCTCTTTACAGGGTGTGTTACATTGACATAGTGGGGTCAGTCTGTTCTTCCATGGGTGTGTTACATTGACAGAGTTGTGTCAGTCTGCTCTTCCCTGGGTGTGTTACATTGACAGAGTGGGGTCAGTCTGCTATTCACTGTGTGTAACATTGACAGAGTGGGGTCAGTCTGCTCTTCCCTGTGTGTGTTAGATTGACAGAATGGGGTCAGTCTGACCTTCCCTGGATGTGTTACATTGGCAGAGTGGGGTCAGTTGGATCTTCCCTGGGTGAGTTACATTAACAGAGTGGGGTCAGTCTGCACTTCACTGTGGGTATTACATTGAAAGAGTGGGGTCAGTCTGCTCTTCCCTGGGGGTGTTAAATTAACAGAATGGGGTCAGTCTGCCCTTCCCTGGATGTGTTGCATTCACAGAAAAGGGTCAGTCTGCTCTTCCCTGGGTGTGTTACATTGTCAGAGTGGGGTCGGTCTGCCCTTCCCTGTGTGTTTTACATTGACAGAGTGGGGTCAGTCTACTCTTTACAGAGTGTGTTACATTGACAGAGTGGGGTCAGTCTGTTCTTCCTTGAGTGTATTATATTGACAGAGTTGGGTCAGTCTGCTCTTCCCTGGGTGTGTTCCATTGACAGAGTGCGGTCTGTTTGCTCTACCCTGGGAAGGTTACATTGACCGATTGGGGTCAGTCTGCTCTTAACTGAGTGGGTTACATTGACAGAGTTGGGTCAATATGCTCATCCCTGTGTGTGTTACATTGACAGAGTGGGGTCAGTCTGCTCTTTCCTGGGTGGGCTACATTGACAGAGTGGGGTCAGTGTGCTCAAACCTGGGTGCGTTAAATTGACAGAGTGGGGTCCGTCAGCTCTTCCCTGGGTGTGTTACATTGACAGAGTGGGGTCGGTCTGCTCTTTACAGGGTGTGTTACATTGACAGAGTGGGGTCAGTCTGCTCTTCCCTGGGTGTGTTACATTGACAGAGTGGGGTCAGTCTGCTCCTGCCTGTGTGTTACATTGACAGAGTGGGGTCAGTCTGC
The DNA here is from genome assembly GCF_047496795.1 of Chiloscyllium punctatum. Classification (NCBI taxonomy): domain Eukaryota; kingdom Metazoa; phylum Chordata; class Chondrichthyes; order Orectolobiformes; family Hemiscylliidae; genus Chiloscyllium; species Chiloscyllium punctatum. The sequence continues at coordinate 16,669,953 of NC_092788.1, read as the reverse complement.
TCTTCCCTGTGTGTGTTACATTGACTGAGTGGGGTCAGTCTGCTCTTCCCTGGGTGTGTTAGATTGACAGAATGGGGTCAGTCTGCTCTTCCCTGGGTGTGTTATAATGACAGAGTTGGGTCAGTCTGCTCTTCCCTGGGGGTGTTACATCGACAGAGTGGGGTGAGTCTGCTCTTCCCTGGGGGTGTTTTATTGACAGAGTGGGGCCAGTCTGCTCTTCCCTGGGTGGGTTACATTGACAGAGTGGGGTCAGTCTGCTCTTCCCTGGGTGTGTTACATTGACAGAGTGGGGTCAGTCTGCTCTTCCCTGTGTGTGTTACATTGACAGAGTGGGGTCAGTCTGCTCTTTCCTGGGTGGGTTACATTGACAGAGTGGGGTCAGTGTGCTCAAACCTGGGTGTGTTACATTGACAGAGTGGGGTCAGTCTGCTCTTTGCAGGGTGTGTTACATTGACAGAGTTAGGTTGGTCTGCCCTTCCCTGTGTGTGTTACGTTGACAGAGTGGGGTCAGTGTGCTCAAACCTGGGTGCGTTAAGTTGACTGAGTGGGGTCAGTCAGCTCTTCCCTGTGTGTGTTACATTGACAGAGTGGGGTCACGCTGCTCTTTACAGGGTGTGTTACATTGACATAGTGGGGTCAGTCTGTTCTTCCATGGGTGTGTTACATTGACAGAGTTGTGTCAGTCTGCTCTTCCCTGGGTGAGTTACATTAACAGAGTGGGGTCAGTCTGCACTTCCCTGTGTGTGTTACATTGAAAGAGTGGGGTCAGTCTGCTCTTCCCTGGGGGTGTTAAATTAACAGAATGGGGTCAGTCTGCCCTTCCCTGTGTGTGTTACATTGACAGAGAAGGGTCAGTCTGCTGTTCCCTGGGTGTGTTAGATTGACAGAATGGGTTCAGTCTGCCCTTCCCTGGGTGTGATACATTGACAGAGAAGGGTCAGTCTGCTCTTCCCTGGGTGGGTTACGTTGACAGAGTGGGGTCAGTGTGCTCTTCCCTGGGTGTGATACATTGACAGAGAAGGGTCGCTCTGCCCTTCCCTGTGTGTTTTACATTGACAGAGTGGGGTCAGTCTGCTCTTTACAGAGTGTGTTACATTGACAGAGTGGGGTCAGTCTGTTCTTCCTTCAGTGTGTTCCATTGACAGAGTGCGGTCTGTTTGCTCTTCCCTGGGAAGGTTACATTGACCGATTGGGGTCAGTCTGCTCTTAACTGAGTGGGTTACATTGACAGAGTTGGGTCAATCTGCTCATCCCTGTGTGTGTTACAGTGACAGAGGGGGTCAGTCTGCTCTTTCCTGAGTGGGCTATATTGACAGAGTGGGGTCAGTGTGCTCAAACCTGGGTGCGTTAAATTGACAGAGTGGGGTCCGTCAGCTCTTCCCTGGGTGTGTTACATTGACAGAGTGGGGTCGGTCTGCCCTTCACTGTATGTGTTACATTGACAGAGTGGGGTCAGTCTGCTCTTTACAGGGTGTGTTACATTGACAGAGTGGGGTCAGTCTGCTCTTCCCTGGGTGTGTTACATTGACAGAGTGGGGTCAGTCTGCACTTCCCTGTGTGTTACATTGACAGAGTGGGGTCAGTCTGCTCTTCCCTGTGTGTGTTACATTGACAGAGTGGGGTCAGTCTGCTCTTCCCTGGGTGTGTTACATTGTCAGAGTGGGGTCGGTCTGCCCTTCCCTGTGTGTTTTACATTGACAGAGTGGGGTCAGTCTGCTCTTTACAGAGTGTGGTACATTGACAGAGTGGGGTCAGTCTGTTCTTCCCTAAGTGTGTTACATTAACAGAGTTGGGTCCGTCTGCTCTTCCCTGGGTGTGTTCCATTGACAGAGTGCGGTCTGTTTGCTTTTCCCTGGGAAGGTTACATTGACAGAGTTGGGTCAGTCTGCTCTTCCCTGTGTGTGTTACATTGACAGAGTGGGGTCAGTCTGCTCTTTCCTGGGTGGGCTACATTGACAGAGTGGGGTCAGTGTGCTCAAACCTGGGTGCGTTAAATTGACAGAGTGGGGTCCGTCAGCTCTTCCCTGGGTGTGTTACATTGACAGAGTGGGGTCGGTCTGCCCTTCCCTGTGTGTTTTACATTGACAGAGTGGGGTCAGTCTGCCCTTTACAGAGTGTGTTACATTGACAGAGTGGGGTCAGTCTGCTCTTTACAGGGTGTGTTACATTGACAGAGTGGGGTCAGTCTGTTCTTCCATGGGTGTGTTACATTGACAGAGTTGGGTCAGTCTGCTCTTCCCTGGGTGTGTTACATTGACAGAGGGGGGTCAGTCTGCTCTTCCCTGTGTGTTACCTTGAGAGAGTTGGGTCAGTCTGCTCTTCCCTGTGTGTGTTACACTGACAGAGAAGGGTCAGTCTGCTGTTCCCTGGGTGTGTTAGATTGACAGAATGGGTTCAGTCTGCCCTTCCCTGGGTGTGATACATTGACAGAGAAGGGTCAGTCTGCTCTTCCCTGGGTGGGTTACGTTGACAGAGTGGGGTCAGTGTGCTCTTCCCTGGGTGTGTTACATTGACAGAGTGGGGTCGGTCTGCTCTTCCCTGGGTGTGTTACATTGACAGAGGGGGGTCAGTCAGCCCTTTCCTGTGTGTGTTACATTGACAGAGTGTGCTCAGTCTGCTCTTCCCTGGGGGTCTTACATTGACAGAGTGGGGTCAGTCTGTTCTTCCCTGGGTGGGTTACATTGACAGAGTGGGGTCAGTCTGCTCTTCCCTGGGGGTGTTAAATTGACAGAGTGGGGTCAGTCTGCTCTTCCCTGGGTGTGTTACATTGACAGAGTGGGGTCAGTCTGCTCTTCCCTGGGGGTGTTAAATTGACAGAGTGAGGTCAGTCTGCTCTTCACTGGGTGTGTTACAGTGACAGAGTGGGGTCTGTCTGCTCTTCCCTGCGTGTATTACTTTGATAGAATGGGGTCAGTCTGCTCTTCCCTGGGTGTGTTATATTGACAGAGTTGGGTCAGTCTGCTCTTCCCTGGGGGTGTTACATCGACAGAGTGGGGTCAGTCTGCTCTTCCCTGTGTGTGTTACATTGACAGAGTGGGGTCAGTCTGCTCTTTCCTGGGTGGGTTACATTGACAGTGTGGGGTCAGTGTGCTCAAACCTGGGTGTGTTACATTGACAGAGTGGGGTCAGTCAGCTCTTCCCTGTGTGTGCTACATTGACAGAGTGGGGTCACTCTGCTCTTTACAGGGTGTGTTACATTGACATAGTGGGGTCAGTCTGTTCTTCCATGGGTGTGTTACATTGACAGAGTTGTGTCAGTCTGCTCTTCCCTGGGTGTGTTACATTGACAGAGTGGGGTCAGTCTGCTATTCACTGTGTGTAACATTGACAGAGTGGGGTCAGTCTGCTCTTCCCTGTGTGTGTTAGATTGACAGAATGGGGTCAGTCTGACCTTCCCTGGATGTGTTACATTGGCAGAGTGGGGTCAGTTGGATCTTCCCTGGGTGAGTTACATTAACAGAGTGGGGTCAGTCTGCACTTCACTGTGGGTGTTACATTGAAAGAGTGGTGTCAGTCTGCTCTTGCCTGGGGGTGTTAAATTAACAGAATGGGGTCAGTCTGCCCTTCCCTGGATGTGTTGCATTCACAGAAAAGGGTCAGTCTGCTCTTCCCTGGGTGTGTTACATTGTCAGAGTGGGGTCGGTCTGCCCTTCCCTGTGTGTTTTACATTGACAGAGTGGGGTCAGTCTACTCTTTACAGAGTGTGTTACATTGACAGAGTGGGGTCAGTCTGTTCTTCCTTGAGTGTGTTATATTGACAGAGTTGGGTCAGTCTGCTCTTCCCTGGGTGTGTTCCATTGACAGAGTGCGGTCTGTTTGCTCTACCCTGGGAAGGTTACATTGACCGATTGGGGTCAGTCTGCTCTTAACTGAGTGGGTTACATTGACAGAGTTGGGTCAATATGCTCATCCCTGTGTGTGTTACATTGACAGAGTGGGGTCAGTCTGCTCTTTCCTGGGTGGGCTACATTGACAGAGTGGGGTCAGTGTGCTCAAACCTGGGTGCGTTAAATTGACAGAGTGGGGTCCGTCAGCTCTTCCCTGGGTGTGTTACATTGACAGAGTGGGGTCGGTCTGCTCTTTACAGGGTGTGTTACATTGACAGAGTGGGGTCAGTCTGCTCTTCCCTGGGTGTGTTACATTGACAGAGTGGGGTCAGTCTGCTCCTGCCTGTGTGTTACATTGACAGAGTGGGGTCAGTCTGCTCTTCCCTGTGTGTGTTACATTGACTGAGTGGGGTCAGTCTGCTCTTCCCTGGGTGTGTTAGATTGACAGAATGGGGTGAGTCTGCTCTTCCCTGGGGGTGTTTTATTGACAGAGTGGGGCCAGTCTGCTCTTCCCTGGGTGGGTTACATTGACAGAGTGGGGTCAGTCTGCTCTTCCCTGGGTGTGTTACATTGACAGAGTGGGGTCAGTCTGCTCTTCCCTGTGTGTGTTACATTGACAGAGTGGGGTCAGTCTGCTCTTTCCTGGGTGGGTTACATTGACAGAGTGGGGTCAGTGTGCTCAAACCTGGGTGTGTTACATTGACAGAGTGGGGTCAGTCTGCTCTTTGCAGGGTGTGTTACATTGACAGAGTTAGGTTGGTCTGCCCTTCCCTGTGTGTGTTACGTTGACAGAGTGGGGTCAGTGTGCTCAAACCTGGGTGCGTTAAATTGACTGAGTGGGGTCAGTCAGCTCTTCCCTGTGTGTGTTACATTGACAGAGTGGGGTCACTCTGCTCTTTACAGGGTGTGTTACATTGACATAGTGGGGTCAGTCTGTTCTTCCATGGGTGTGTTACATTGACAGAGTTGTGTCAGTCTGCTCTTCCCTGGGTGAGTTACATTAACAGAGTGGGGTCAGTCTGCACTTCCCTGTGTGTGTTACATTGAAAGAGTGGGGTCAGTCTGCTCTTCCCTGGGGGTGTTAAATTAACAGAATGGGGTCAGTCTGCCCTTCCCTGGATGTGTTGCATTCACAGAGAAGGGTCAGTCTGCTCTTCCCTGGGTGTGTTACATTGTCAGAGTAGGGTCGGTCTGCCCTTCCCTGTGTGTTTTACATTGACAGAGTGGGGTCAGTCTGCTCTTTACAGAGTGTGTTACATTGACAGAGTGGGGTCAGTCTGTTCTTCCTTCAGTGTGTTCCATTGACAGAGTGCGGTCTGTTTGCTCTTCCCTGGGAAGGTTACATTGACCGATTGGGGTCAGTCTGCTCTTAACTGAGTGGGTTACATTGACAGAGTTGGGTCAATCTGCTCATCCCTGTGTGTGTTACATTGACAGAGGGGGTCAGTCTGCTCTTTCCTGAGTGGGCTACATTGACAGAGTGGGGTCAGTGTGCTCAAACCTGGGTGCGTTAAATTGACAGAGTGGGGTCCGTCAGCTCTTCCCTGGGTGTGTTACATTGACAGAGTGGGGTCGGTCTGCCCTTCACTGTATGTGTTACTTTGACAGAGTGGGGTCAGTCTGCTCTTTACAGGGTGTGTTACATTGACAGAGTGGGGTCAGTCTGCTCTTCCCTGGGTGTGTTACATTGACAGAGTGGGGTCAGTCTGCACTTCCCTGTGTGTTACATTGACAGAGTGGGGTCAGTCTGCTCTTCCCTGTGTGTGTTACATTGACAGAGTGGGGTCAGTCTGCACTTCCCTGGGTGTGTTAGATTGACAGAATGGGGTCAGTCTGCCCTTCCCTGGGTGTGTTACATTGACAGAGAAGGGTCAGTCTGCTCTTCCCTTTGTGAGTTTCATTGACAGAGGGGGGTCAGTCTGCCCTTCCCTGGGTGTGTTACACTGACAGATTGGGGTCAGTCTGCTCTTCCCTGGGTCTGTTACATTGACAGAGTGGGGTCAGTCTGCTCTTCCCTGGGTGTGTTACATTGACAGAGTGTGCTCAGTCTGCTCTTCCCTGGGGGTGTTAAATTGACAGAGTGAGGTCAGTCTGCTCTTCCGTGGGTGTGTTACAGTGACAGAGTGAGGTCAGTCTGCTCTTCCCTGGGTGTGTTACTTTGCTAGAATGGGGTCAGTCTGCTCTTCCCTGGGTGTGTTATATTGACAGAGTTGGGTCAGTCTGCTCTTCCCTGGGGGTGTTTTATTGACAGAGTGGGGCCAGTCTGCTCTTCCCTGGGTGTGTTATATTGACAGAGTGGGGTCAGTCTGCTCTTCCCTGGGTGTGTTACATTGACAGAGTGGGGTCAGTCTGCTCTTTACAGAGTGTGTTACATTGACAGAGATGGGTCAGTCTGTTCTTCCATGTGTGTGTTACATTGACAGAGTTGGGTCAGTCTGCTCTTCCCTGGGTGTGTTACATTGACAGAGTGGAGTCAGTCTGCTCTTCCCTGTGTGTTACATTGACAGAGTGGGGTCAGTCTGCTCTTCCCTGGGGGTGTTACTTTGATAGAATGGGGTCAGTCTGCTCTTCCCTGGGTGTGATACATTGACAGAGAAGGGTCAGTCTGCTCTTCCCTGGGTGGGTTACATTGACAGAGTAGGGTGAGTCTGCTCTTCCCTGGGTGTTTTATATCGACAGAGTGGAATCAGTTTGCTCTTCCCTGGGTGTGTTACATTAACAGAGTGGGGTCAGTCTGCTCTTCCCTTTGTGAGTTTCATTGACAGAGTGGGGTCAGTCTGCTCTTCCCTGGGTGTGTTACATTGACACAGTGGGGTCAGTCTGCTCTTTCCTGGTAGTGTTACATTGACAGAGTGGGGTCAGTCTGCTCTTTCCAGGGTGGGTTACATTGACAGAGTGGGGTCAGTCTGCTCTTCCCTGGGTGTGTTACCTTGACAGAGTGGGGTCGGTCTGCTCTTCCCTGGGTGTGTTACATTGACATGGGGGGTCAGTCTGCTCTTCCCTGGGTGGGTTACATTGACAGAGTAGGGTGAGTCTGCTCTTCCCTGGGTGTTTTATATCGACAGAGTGGAATCAGTTTGCTCTTCCCTGGGTGTGTTACATTAACAGAGTGGGGTCAGTCTGCTCTTCACTTTGTGAGTTTCATTGACAGATTCTGGTCAGTGTGCTCTTCCCTGGGTGTGTTACATTGACACAGTGGGGTCAGTCTGCTGTTTCCTGGTAGTGTTACATTGACAGAGTGGGGTCAGTCTGCTCTTTCCAGGGTGGGTTACATTGACAGAGTGGCGTCAGTCTGCTCTTCCCTGGGTGTGTTACATTGACAGAGTGGGGTCGGTCTGCTCTTCCCTGGGTGTGTTACATTGACAGAGGGGGGTCAGTCTGGCCTTCCCTGGGTGTGTTACACTGACAGATTGGGGTCAGTCTGCTCTTCCCTGGGTGTGTTACATTGACAGAGTGGAGTCAGTCTGCTCTTCCCTGGGGGTGTTACATTGAAAGAGTGCGGTCAGTCTGCTCTTACCTGGGGGTGTTAAATTGACAGAGTGAGGTCAGTCTGCTCTTCCGTGGGTGTGTTACAGTGACAGAGTGGGGTCAGTCTGCTCTTCCCTGGGTGTGTTACTTTGCTAGAATGGGGTCAGTCTGCTCTTCCCTGGGTGTGTTATATTGACAGAGTTGGGTCAGTCTGCTCTTCCCTGGGTGTGTTTCATCGACAGAGTGGGGTCAGTCTCCTCTTCCCTGTGTGTGTTACATTGACAGAGTGGGGTCAGTCTGCTCTTTCCTGGGTGGGTTACATTGACAGAGTGGGGTCAGTGTGCTCAAACCTGGGTTTGTTACATTGACAGAGTGGGGTCAGTCTACTCTTTGCAGGGTGTGTTACATTGACAGAGTTAGGTTGGTCTGCCCTTCCCTGTGTGTGTTACGTTGACAGAGTGGGGTCAGTGTGCTCAAACCTGGGTGCGTTAAATTGACAGAGTGGGGTCAGTCAGCTCTTCCCTGTGTGTGTTACATTGACAGAGTGGGGTCAGTCTGCTCTTTACAGGGTGTGTTACATTGACAGAGTGGGGTCAGTCTGCTCTTCCCTGGGTGTGTTACATTGACAGAGTGTGCTCAGTCTGCTCTTCCCTGGGGGTCTTACATTGACAGAGTGGAGTCAGTCTGCTCTTCCCTGGGGGTGTTACATTGAAAGAGTGCGGTCAGTCTGCTCTTCCCTGTGTGTTTTACATTGACAGAGTGGGGTCAGTCTGCTCTTTACAGAGTATGTTACATTGACAGAGTGGGGTCTGTTCTTCCCTGAGTGTGTTACATTGACAGAGTTGGGTCAGTCTGCTCTTCCCTGGGTGTGTTCCATTGACAGAGTGCGGTCTGTTTGCTCTTCCCTGCGAAGGTTACATTGACCGATTGGGGTCAGTCTGCTCTTAACTGAGTGTGTTACATTGACAGAGTTGGGTCAATCTGCTCATCCCTGTGTTTGTTACATTGACAGAGGGGGTCAGTCTGCCCTTCACTGTATGTGTTACATTGACAGAGTGGGGTCAGTCTGCTCTTTACAGGGTGTGTTACATTGACATGGGGGGTCAGTCTGCTCTTCCCTGGGTGTGTTACATTGACAGAGTGGGGTCAGTCTGCTCTTCCCTGGGGGTCTTACATTGACAGAGTGGAGTCAGTCTGCTCTTCCCTGGGGGTGTTACATTGAAAGAGTGCGGTCAGTCTGCTCTTCCCTGGGGGTGTTAAATTGACAGAGTGAGGTCAGTCTGCTCTTCCGTGGGTGTGTTACAGTGACAGAGTGGGGTCAGTCTGCTCTTCCCTGGGTGTGTAACTCTGCTAGAATGGGGTCAGTCTGCTCTTCCCTGGGTGTGTTATATTGACAGAGTTGGGTCAGTCTGCTCTTCCCTGGGGGTGTTACATCGACAGAGTGGGGTGAGTCTGCTCTTCCCTGGGGGTGTTTTATTGACAGAGTGGGGCCAGTCTGCTCTTCCCTGGGTGTGTTATATTGACAGAGTGGGGTCAGTCTGCTCTTCCCTGGGTGTGTTACATTGACAGAGTGGGGTCAGTCTGCTCTTCCCTGGGTGTGTTACATTGACAGAGTGGGGTCAGTCTGCTCTTCCCTGTGTGTGTTACATTGCCACAGTGGGGTCAGTCTGCTCTTTCCTGGGTGGGTTTACATTGACAGAGTGGGGTCAGTGTGCTCAAACCTGGGTGTGTTACATTGACAGAGTGGGGTCAGTCTACTCTTTGCAGGGTGTGTTACATTGACAGAATTAGGTTGGTCTGCCCTTCCCTGTGTGTGTTACGTTGACAGAGTGGGGTCAGTGTGCTCAAACCTGGGTGCGTTAAATTGACAGAGTGGGGTCAGTCAGCTCTTCCCTGTGTGTGTTACATTGACAGAGTGGGGTCAGTCTGCTCTTTACAGGGTGTGTTACATTGACAGAGTGGGGTCAGTCTGCTCTTCCCTGGGTGTGTTACATTGACAGAGTGTGCTCAGACTGCTCTTCCCTGGGGGTTTTACATTGACAGAGTGGAGTCAGTCTGCTCTTCCCTGGGGGTGTTACATTGAAAGAGTGCGGTCAGTCTGCTCTTCCCTGGGGGTGTTAAATTGACAGAGTGAGGTCAGTCTGCTCTTCCCTGGGTGTGTTACTTTGCTAGAATGGGGTCAGTCTGCTCTTCCCTGGGTGTGTTATATTGACAGAGTTGGGTCAGTCTGCTCTTCACTGGGGGTGTTACATCGACAGAGTGGGGTGAGTCTGCTCTTCCCTGGGGGTGTTTTATTGACAGAGTGGGGCCAGTCTGCTCTTCCCTGGGTGTGTTATATTGACAGAGCGGGGTCAGTCTGCTCTTCCCTGGGTGTGTTACATTGACAGAGTGGGGTCAGTCTGCTCTTTACAGAGTGTGTTACATTGACAGAGTGGGGTCAGTCTGTTCTTCCATGTGTGTGTTACATTGACAGAGTTGGGTCAGTCTGCTCTTCCCTGGGTGTGTTACATTGACAGAGTGGAGTCAGTCTGCTCTTCCCTGTGTGTTACATTGACAGAGTTGGGTCAGTCTGCTCTTCCCTGGGGGTGTTACTTTGATAGAATGGGGTCAGTCTGCTCTTCCCTGGGTGTGATACATTGACAGAGATGGGTCAGTCTGCTCTTCCCTGGGTGGGTTACATTGACAGAGTGGGGTGAGTCTGCTCTTCCCTGGGTGTTTTATATCGACAGAGTGGAATCAGTTTGCTCTTCCCTGGGTGTGTTACATTAACAGAGTGGGGTCAGTCTGCTCTTCCCTTTGTGAGTTTCATTGACAGAGTGGGGTCAGTCTGCTCTTCCCTGGGTGTGTTACTTTGCTAGAATGGGGTCAGTCTGCTCTTCCCTGGGTGTGTTATATTGACAGAGTTGGGTCAGTCTGCTCTTCACTGGGGGTGTTACATCGACAGAGTGGGGTGAGTCTGCTCTTCCCTGGGGGTGTTTTATTGACAGAGTGGGGCCAGTCTGCTCTTCCCTGGGTGTGTTATATTGACAGAGTGGGGTCAGTCTGCTCTTCCCTGGGTGTGTTACATTGACAGAGTGGGGTCAGTCTGCTCTTTACAGAGTGTGTTACATTGACAGAGTGGGATCAGTCTGATCTTCCCTGGTTGTGTTACATTGACAGAGTGGGGTCAGTCTTCTCTTCCCTGGGTGTGTTACATTGACAGATTGGGGTCAGTCTGCTCTTCCCCAAGTTTGTTACATTGACACAGTGGGGTCAGTCTGTTCTTCCCTGGGTGTGTTACATTGACAGAGTGGGGTCAGACTGTTATTCCCTGAGTATGTTACATTGACAGAGTGGGGTGTGTCTGCTCTTCCCAGGGTGTGTTACATTGACAGGGTGGCGTCAGTCTGCTCTTCCCTGGGTGTGTTACATTGACAGGGTGGGTTCAGTCTGCTCTTCCCTGGGCGTGTTACATTGACAGAGTGGGGTCAGTCTGCTCTTCCCTGGGTGTGTTACATTGACAGGGTGGGGTCAGTCTGCTCTTCCCTGGGTGTGTTACATTGACTGAGTGGGGTCAGTCTGCACTTCCCCGAGTGTGTTACTTTGACAGAGTGGGGACAGTCTGCTGTTCCCTGGGTGTGTTACATTGACAGAGTGAGGTCAGTCTGCTCTTCCCTGAGTGTGTTACTTTGACAGAGTGGGGACAGTCTGCTCTTCCCTGAGTGTGTTACTTTGACAGAGTGGGGTCAGTCTGCTCTTCCCTAGGTGAGTTACATTGAGATAGAGGGGTCACTCTGGTCTCCCCTGCGTGTGTTACATTGACAAAGGGGGGTCAATCTTCTCTTCCCTGGGTGAGTTACATTGACAGAGTGGGGTCAGTCTGCTCTTCCCTGTGTGTGTTACATTGACAGAATGGGGTCAGTCTGCTCTTCCCTGGGTGTGTTACATTGACAGAGTGAGGTCAGTCTGCTCTTCCCTGGTTGTGTAACAATGATAGAGTGGGGTCAGTCTGCTCTTCCCTGGGTGTGTTGCATTGACAGAGTGGGGTCAGTCTGCTCTTCCCAGAATGTGTTACATTGACAGAGTTGGGTCAGTCTGATCTTCCCTGGGTGTGTAACGTTGACAGAAAGGGGTCAGTCTGCTCTTCCCTGGGTGTTTTACATTGACAGAGTGGTGTGAGTCTGCTCTTCCCTGGGTGTGTTACATTGACAGAGTGGGGTCAGTCTTCTCTTCCCAGGGCGTGTCACATTGACAGAGTGGGGTCAATCTGCTCTTCCCTGGGTGGGTAACATTGACAGAGTGTGGTCAGTCTGCTCTTCCCAGGGCGTGTCACATTGACAGAGTGGGGCCAGTCTGCTCTTTTATGGGTGGGTTACATTGACAGAGTTGGGTATGTCTGCTATTCCCTGGGTGTGTTACATTGACAGAGTGGGGTCAGTCTGCTCTTCCCTGGGGGGGTTACGTTGACAGAGTGGAGTCAGTCTGTTCTTCCCTGGGTGTGTGACATTGACAGAGTGGGGTCAGTCTGCTCTTCCCTGGGTGTGTTACATTGACTGAGTGGGGTCAGTCTGTTCTTCCCTGGGTGTATTACATTGACAGAGTGGGGTCAGTCTGTTCTTCCCTGGGTGTGTTACATTGATTGAGTGGGTTCAGTCTGCTCTTCCCTGGGTGTGTTACATTGACAGAGTTGGGTCAGTCTGTTCTCCCAGGGATTGTTACATTGCAAGAGTGGGGTCAGTCTGCTCTTCCCTTGCTGTGTTACAATGACAGAGTGGGGTCAGTGTGCACTTCCCTGTGTGTGTTACATTGACAGAGTGGGGGTCAGTCTGCTCTTCCCAGGGTGTGTGACATTGACAGAGTGAGGTCAGTCTGCTCTTCCCTGGGTGAGTTACATTGACAGGGTTGGTTCAGTCTGCTCTCCCCTGGGTGTGATACATTGACAGAGTGGGGTCAGACTGCTATTCCCTGAGTATGTTACATTGACAGAGTGGGGTGTGTCTGCTCTTTCCAGGATGTGTTACATTGACAGGGTGGGGTCAGTCTGCTCTTCCCTGGGTGTGTTACATTGACAGAGTGGGGTCAGTCTGCTCTTCCCTGGGTGTGTTACATTGACAGGGTGGGGTCAGTCTGCTCTTCCCTGGGTGTGTTACATTGACAGAGGGGGGTCAGTCTGCACTTCCCCGAGTGTGTTACTTTGACAGAGTGGGGACAGTCTGCTGTTCCCTGGGTGTGTTACATTGACAGAGTGAGGTCAGTCTGCTCTTCCCTGAGTGTGTTACTTTGACAGAGTGGGGACAGTCTGCTCTTCCCTGAGTGTGTTACTTTGACAGAGTGGGGTCAGTCTGCTCTTCCCTAGGTGAGTTACATTGAGATAGAGGGGTCAGTCTGGTCTCCCCTGGGTGTGTTACATTGACAAAGGGGGGGCAATCTTCTCTTCCCTGGGTGAGTTACATTGACAGAGTGGGGTCAGTCTGCTCTTCCCTGTGTGTGTTACATTGACAGAATGGGGTCAGTCTGCTCTTCCCTGGGTGTGTTACATTGACAGAGTGAGGTCAGTCTGCTCTTCCCTGGGTGAGTTACATTGACAGGGTTGGTTCAGTCTGCTCTCCCCTGGGTGTGATACATTGACAGAGTGGGGTCAGACTGCTCTTCCCTGAGTTTGTTACATTGACAGAGTTTGGTCAGTCTGCTCTTCCCAGGGTGTGTTACATTGACAGAGTTGGGTCAGTGTGCTCTTCCCAGGGCGTGTCACATTGACAGAGTGGGGAAAGTCTGCTCTTTTATGGGTGGGTTACATTGACAGAGTGGGGTCAGTCTGCTCATCCCTGGGTGTGTTACATTGACAGAGTGGGGTCAGTCTGATCTTCCCTGGTTGTGTTACATTGACAGAGTGGTGTCAGTCTTCTCTTCCCTGGGTGTGTTACATTGACAGATTGGGGTCAGTCTGCTCTTCCCCAAGTTTGTTACATTGACACAGTGGGGTCAGTCTGTTCTTCCCTGGGTGTGTTACATTGACAGAGAGGGATCAGTCTGCTCTTCCCTGGCTGTGTTACATTGACAGAGTGGGGTCAGTCTGCTCTTCCCTGGGTGTGTTACATTGACAGAGTGGGGTCAGTCTGCTCTTCCCTGGGTGTGTTACATTGACAGAGTGGGGTCAGTCTGCTCTTCCCTTGGTGTGTTACATTGACAGAGTGGTATCTGTCTGCTCTTCCCTGGGTGTGTTACAATGAAAGAGTGGGGTCAATGTGCACTTCACTGGGTGGGTTACATTGACAGAGTGGGGTAAGTCTGCAGTTCACTGTGTGAGTAACTTTGCAGAAGAGGTCATTCTGCTCTTCTCTGGGTGTGTTACATTGACAGAGTGAGGTCAGTCTGCTCTTCCCTGGGTTTGTTACATTGACAGAGTTTGGTCAGTCTGCTCTTCCCAGGGTGTGTTACATTGACAGAGTTGGGTCAGTGTGCTCTTCCCAGGGCGTGTCACATTGACAGAGTGGGGAAAGTCTGCTCTTTTATGGGTGGGTTACATTGACAGAGTGGGGTCAGTCTGCTCATCCCTGGGTGTGTTACATTGACAGAGTGGGATCAGTCTGATCTTCCCTGGTTGTGTTACATTGACAGAGTGGGGTCAGTCTTCTCTTCCCTGGGTGTGTTACATTGACAGATTGGGGTCAGTCTGCTCTTCCCCAAGTTTGTTACATTGACACAGTGGGGTCAGTCTGTTCTTCCCTGGGTGTGTTACATTGACAGAGTGGGGTCAGTCTGCTCTTCCCTGGCTGTGTTACATTGACAGAGTGGGGTCAGTCTGCTCTTCCCTGGGTGTGTTACATTGACAGAGTGGGGTCAGTCTGCTCTTCCCTGGGTGTGTTACATTGACAGAGTGGGGTCAGTCTGCTCTTCCCTGGGTGTGTTACATTGACAGAGTGGGGTCAATCTGCTCTTCCCTGGGTGTGTTACATTGACAGAGTGGGTTCAGTCTGCCCTTCCCTAGGTGTGTTCCATTGACAGAGTGGGGTCAGTTTGTTCTCCCAGGGTTTGTTACATTGACAGAGTGGGGTCAGTCTGTTCTTCCCTGGGTGTCTTACATTGACAGAGTGAGGTCAGTCTGCTCTTCCCAGGGCGTGTCACATTGACAGAGTGGGGTCAATCTGCTCTTCCCTGGGTGGGTAACATTGACAGAGTGTGGTCAGTCTGCTCTTCCCAGGGCGTGTTACATTGACAGGGTGGGGTCAGTCTGCTCTTTTATGGGTGGGTTACATTGACAGAGTTGGGTAAGTCTGCTATTCCCTGGGTGTGTTACATTGACAGAGTGGGGTCAGTCTGCACTTCCCTGGGGGGGTTACATTGACAGAGTGGAGTCAGTCTGTTCTTCTCTGGGTGTGTTACATTGACAGAGTGGGGTCAGTCTGCTCTTCCCTGGGTGTGTTACATTGACTGAGTGGGGTCAGTCTGTTCTTCTCTGGGTGTATTACATTGACAGAGTGGGGTCAGTCTGTTCTTCCCTGGGTGTGTTACATTGATTGAGTGGGTTCAGTCTGCTCTTCCCTGGGTGTGTTACATTGACAGAGTGGGGTCAGTCTGTTCTCCCAGGGTTTGTTACATTGCAAGAGTGGGGGTCAGTCTGCTCTTCCCAGGGTGTGTGACATTGACAGGGTGAGGTCAGTCTGCTCTTCCCTGGGTGTGATACATTGACAGAGTGGGGTCAGACTGCTATTCCCTGAGTATGTTACATTGACAGAGTGGGGTGTGTCTGCTCTTCCCAGGGTGTGTTACATTGACAGGGTGGCGTCAGTCTGCTCTTCCCTGGGTGTGTTACATTGACAGGGTGGGTTCAGTCTGCTCTTCCCTGGGCGTGTTACATTGACAGAGTGGGGTCAGTCTGCTCTTCCCTGGGTGTGTTACATTGACAGGGTGGGGTCAGTCTGCTCTTCCCTGGGTGTGTTACATTGACAGAGTGGGGTCAGTCTGCACTTCCCCGAGTGTGTTACATTGACAGAGTGGGGACAGTCTGCTGTTCCCTGGGTGTGTTACATTGACAGAGTGAGGTCAGTCTGCTCTTCCCTGAGTGTGTTACTTTGACAGAGTGGGGACAGTCTGCTCTTCCCTGAGTGTGTTACTTTGACAGAGTGGGGTCAGTCTGCTCTTCCCTAGGTGAGTTACATTGAGATAGAGGGGTCACTCTGGTCTCCCCTGGGTGTGTTACATTGACAAAGGGGGGGCAATCTTCTCTTCCCTGGGTGAGTTACATTGACAGAGTGGGGTCAGTCTGCTCTTCCCTGTGTGTGTTACATTGACAGAATGGGGTCAGTCTGCTCTTCCCTGGGTGTGTTACATTGACAGAGTGAGGTCAGTCTGCTCTTCCCTGGTTGTGTAACAATGATAGAGTGGGGTCAGTCTGCTCTTCCCTGGGTGTGTTGCATTGACAGAGTGGGGTCAGTCTGCTCTTCCCAGAATGTGTTACATTGACAGAGTTGGGTCAGTCTGATCTTCCCTGGGTGTGTAACGTTGACAGAAAGGGGTCAGTCTGCTCTTCCCTGGGTGTTTTACATTGACAGAGTGGGGTCAGTCTGCTCTTCCCTGGGTGTGTTACATTGACAGAGTGGGGTCAGTCTACTCTTCCCTGTGTGTCATACATTGACAGAGTGGGGTCAGTCTGCTCTTCCCTGGGTGTGTTACATTGACAGAGTGGGGTCAGTCTGCTCTTCCCTGGTTGTGTTATCCTGACAGAGTGGGGTCAGTCTGCTCTTCCCTGGGTGCGTTACATTGACAGAACAGGGTCCGTCTGCCTTTCCCTGGGTGTGTTACATTGACAGAGTGGGGTTAGTCTGCTCTTCCCTGGGTGTGTTACATTGACAGAGTGAGGTCAGTCTGCTCTTCCCAGGGCGTGTCACATTGACAGAGTGGGGTCAATCTGCTCTTCCCTGGGTGGGTAACATTGACAGAGTGTGGTCAGTCTGCTCTTCCCAGGGCGTGTCACATTGACAGGGTGGGGCCAGTCTGCTCTTCCCTGGGTGTGTTACATTGACTGAGTGGGGTCAGTCTGTTCTTCCCTGGGTGTATTACATTGACAGAGTGGGGTCAGTCTGTTCTTCCCTGGGTGTGTTACATTGATTGAGTGGGGTCAGTCTGCTCTTCCCTGGGTGTGTTACATTGACTGAGTGGGGTCAGTCTGTTCTTCCCTGGGTGTATTACATTGACAGAGTGGGTTCAGTCTGCTCTTCCCTGGGTGTGTTACATTGACAGAGTGGGGTCAGTCTGTTCTCCCAGGGTTGGTTACATTGCAAGAGTGGGGTCAGTCTGTTCTTCCCTGGGTGTGTTACATTGACAGAGTGGGGTCAGTCTGCTCTTCCCTGGCTGTGTTACATTGACAGAGTGGGGTCAGTCTGCTCTTCCCTGGGTGTGTTACATTGACAGAGTGGGGTCAGTCTGCTCTTCCCTGGGTGTGTTACATTGACAGAGTGGGGTCAGTCTGCTCTTCCCTGGGTGTGTTACATTGACAGAGTGGGGTCAATCTGCTCTTCCCTGGGTGTGTTACATTGACAGAGTGGGTTCAGTCTGCCCTTCCCTAGGTGTGTTCCATTGACAGAGTGGGGTCAGTTTGTTCTCCCAGGGTTTGTTACATTGACAGAGTGAGGTCAGTCTGTTCTTCCCAGGGCGTGTCACATTGACAGAGTGGGGTCAATCTGCTCTTCCCTGGGTGGGTAACATTGACAGAGTGAGGTCAGTCTGCTCTTCCCAGGGCGTGTTACATTGACAGGGTGGGGTCAGTCTGCTCTTTTATGGGTGGGTTACATTGACAGAGTTGGGTAAGTCTGCTATTCCCTGGGTGTGTTACATTGACAGAGTGGGGTCAGTCTGCACTTCCCTGGGGGGGTTACATTGACAGAGTGGAGTCAGTCTGTTCTTCCCTGGGTGTGTTACATTGACAGAGTGGGGTCAGTCTGCTCTTCCCTGGGTGTGTTACATTGACTGAGTGGGGTCAGTCTGTTCTTCCCTGGGTGTATTACATTGACAGAGTGGGTTCAGTCTGCTCTTCCCTGGGTGTGTTACATTGACAGAGTGGGGTCAGTCTGTTCTCCCAGGGTTGGTTACATTGCAAGAGTGGGGTCAGTCTGTTCTTCCCTGGGTGTGTTGCATTGACAGAGTGGGGTCAGTCTGCTCTTCCCTGGCTGTGTTACATTGACAGAGTGGGGTCAGTCTGCTCTTCCCTGGGTGTGTTACATTGACAGAGTGGGGTCAGTCTGCTCTTCCCTGGGTGTGTTACATTGACAGAGTGGGGTCAATCTGCTCTTCCCTGGGTGTGTTACATTGACAGAGTGGGTTCAGTCTGCCCTTCCCTAGGTGTGTTCCATTGACAGAGTGGGGTCAGTTTGTTCTCCCAGGGTTTGTTACATTGACAGAGTGGGGTCAGTCTGTTCTTCCCTGGGTGTCTTACATTGACAGAGTGAGGTCAGTCTGTTCTTCCCAGGGCGTGTCACATTGACAGAGTGGGGTCAATCTGCTCTTCCCTGGGTGGGTAACATTGACAGAGTGAGGTCAGTCTGCTCTTCCCAGGGCGTGTTACATTGACAGGGTGGGGTCAGTCTGCTCTTTTATGGGTGGGTTACATTGACAGAGTTGGGTAAGTCTGCTATTCCCTGGGTGTGTTACATTGACAGAGTGGGGTCAGTCTGCACTTCCCTGGGGGGGTTACATTGACAGAGTGGAGTCAGTCTGTTCTTCCCTGGGTGTGTTACATTGACAGAGTGGGGTCAGTCTGCTCTTCCCTGGGTGTGTTACATTGACTGAGTGGGGTCAGTCTGTTCTTCTCTGGGTGTATTACATTGACAGAGTGGGGTCAGTCTGTTCTTCCCTGGGTGTGTTACATTGATTGAGTGGGTTCAGTCTGTTCTTCCCTGGGTGTGTTACATTGACAGAGTGGGGTCAGTCTGTTCTCCCAGGGTTTGTTACATTGCAAGAGTGGGGGTCAGTCTGCTCTTCCCAGGGTGTGTGACATTGACAGAGTGAGGTCAGTCTGCTCTTCCCTGGGTGTGATACATTGACAGAGTGGGGTCAGACTGCTATTCCCTGAGTATGTTACATTGACAGAGTGGGGTGTGTCTCCTCTTCCCAGGTTGTGTTACATTGACAGGGTGGGGTCAGTCTGCTCTTCCCTGGGTGTGTTACATTGACAGGGTGGGTTCAGTCTGCTCTTCCCTGGGCGTGTTACATTGACAGAGTGGGGTCAGTCTGCTCTTCCCTGGGTGTGTTACATTGACAGGGTGGGGTCAGTCTGCTCTTCCCTGGGTGTGTTACATTGACAGAGTGGGGTCAGTCTGCACTTCCCCGAGTGTGTTACTTTGACAGAGTGGGGACAGTCTGCTGTTCCCTGGGTGTGTTACATTGACAGAGTGAGGTCAGTCTGCTCTTCCCTGAGTGTGTTACTTTGACAGAGTGGGGACAGTCTGCTCTTCCCTGAGTGTGTTACTTTGACAGAGTGGGGTCAGTCTGCTCTTCCCTAGGTGAGTTACATTGAGATAGAGGGGTCAGTCTGGTCTCCCCTGGGTGTGTTACATTGACAAAGGGGGGGCAATCTTCTCTTCCCTGGGTGAGTTACATTGACAGAGTGGGGTCAGTCTGCTCTTCCCTGTGTGTGTTACATTGACAGAATGGGGTCAGTCTGCTCTTCCCTGAGTGTGTTACATTGACAGAGTGAGGTCAGTCTGCTCTTCCCTGGTTGTGTAACAATGATAGAGTGGGGTCAGTCTGCTCTTCCCTGGGTGTGTTGCATTGACAGAGTGGGGTCAGTCTGCTCTTCCCAGAATGTGTTACATTGACAGAGTTGGGTCAGTCTGATCTTCCCTGGGTGTGTAACGTTGACAGAAAGGGGTCAGTCTGCTCTTCCCTGGGTGTTTTACATTGACAGAGTGGGGTGAGTCTGCTCTTCCCTGGGTGTGTTACATTGACAGAGTGGGGTCAGTCTACTCTTCCCTGTGAGTCTTACATTGACAGAGTGGGGTCAGTCTGCTCTTCCCTGGGTGTGTTACATTGACAGAGTGGGGTCAGTCTGCTCTTCCCTGGGTGTGTTATCCTGACAGAGTGGGGTCAGTCTGCTCTTCCCTGGGTGCGTTACATTGACAGAACAGGGTGCGTCTGCCTTTCCCTGGGTGTGTTACATTGACAGAGTGGGGTTAGTCTGCTCTTCCCTGGGTGTGTTACATTGACAGAGTGATGTCAGTCTGCTCTTCCCAGGGCGTGTCACATTGACAGAGTGGGGTCAATCTGCTCTTCCCTGGCTGGGTAACATTGACAGAGTGTGGTCAGTCTGCTCTTCCCAGGGCGTGTCACATTGACAGGGTGGGGCCAGTCTGCTCTTTTATGGGTGGGTTACATTGACAGAGTTGGGTATGTCTGCTATTCCCTGGGTGTGTTACATTGACAGAGTGGGGTCAGTCTGCTCTTCCCTGGGGGGGTTACGTTGACAGAGTGGAGTCAGTCTGTTCTTCCCTGGGTGTGTTACATTGACAGAGTGGGGTCAGTCTGCTCTTCCCTGGGTGTGTTACATTGACTGAGTGGGGTCAGTCTGTTCTTCCCTGGGTGTATTACATTGACAGAGTGGGGTCAGTCTGTTCTTCCCTGGGTGTGTTACATTGATTGAGTGGGTTCAGTCTGCTCTTCCCTGGGTGTGTTACATTGACTGAGTTGGGTCAGTCTGTTCTTCCCTGTGTGTGTTACATTGACAGAGTGGGTTCAGTCTGTTCTTCCCTGGGTGTGTTACATTGACAGAGTGGGGTCAGTCTGTTCTCCCAGGGTTTGTTACATTGCAAGAGTGGGGTCAGTCTGCTCTTCCCTTGCTGTGTTACAATGACAGAGTGGGGTCAGTGTGCACTTCCCTGTGTGTGTTACATTGACAGAGTGGGGGTCAGTCTGATCTTCCCAGGGTGTGTGACATTGACAGAGTGGGGGTCAGTCTGCTCTTCCCTGGGTGATTTACATTGACAGGGTTGGTTCAGTCTGCTCTCCCCTGGGTGTGATACATTGACAGAGTGGGGTCAGACTGCTATTCCCTGAGTATGTTACATTGACAGAGTGGGGTGTGTCTGCTCTTTCCAGGGTGTGTTACATTGACAGGGTGGGGTCAGTCTGCTCTTCCCTGGGTGTGTTACATTGACAGAGTGGGGTCAGTCTGCTCTTCCCTGGGTGTGTTACATTGACAGTTTGGGGTCAGTCTGCTCTTCCCTGGGTGTGTTACATTGACAGAGGGGGGTCAGTCTGCACTTCCCCGAGTGTGTTACTTTGACAGAGTGGGGACAGTCTGCTGTTCCCTGGGTGTGTTACATTGACAGAGTGAGGTCAGTCTGCTCTTCCCTGAGTGTGTTACTTTGACAGAGTGGGGACAGTCTGCTCTTCCCTGAGTGTGTTACTTTGACAGAGTGGGGTCAGTCTGCTCTTCCCTAGGTGAGTTACATTGAGATAGAGGGGTCAGTCTGGTCTCCCCTGGGTGTGTTACATTGACAAAGGGGGGGCAATCTTCTCTTCCCTGGGTGAGTTACATTGACAGAGTGGGGTCAGTCTGCTCTTCCCTGTGTGTGTTACATTGACAGAATGGGGTCAGTCTGCTCTTCCCTGGGTGTGTTACATTGACAGAGTGAGGTCAGTCTGCTCTTCCCTGGGTGAGTTACATTGACAGGGTTGGTTCAGTCTGGTCTCCCCTGGGTGTGATACATTGACAGAGTGGGGTCAGACTGCTCTTCCCTGGGTTTGTTACATTGACAGAGTTTGGTCAGTCTGCTCTTCCCAGGGTGTGTTACATTGACAGAGTTGGGTCAGTGTGCTCTTCCCAGGGCGTGTCACATTGACAGAGTGGGGAAAGTCTGCTCTTTTATGGGTGGGTTACATTGACAGAGTGGGGTCAGTCTGCTCATCCCTGGGTGTGTTACATTGACAGAGTGGGGTCAGTCTGATCTTCCCTGGTTGTGTTACATTGACAGAGTGGGGTCAGTCTTCTCTTCCCTGGGTGTGTTACATTGACAGATTGGGGTCAGTCTGCTCTTCCCCAAGTTTGTTACATTGACACAGTGGGGTCAGTCTGTTCTTCCCTGGGTGTGTTACATTGACAGAGAGGGGTCAGTCTGCTCTTCCCTGGCTGTGTTACATTGACAGAGTGGGGTCAGTCTGCTCTTCCCTGGGTGTGTTACATTGACAGGGTGGGGTCAGTCTGCTCTTCCCTGGGTGTGTTACATTGACAGAGTGGGGTCAGTCTGCACTTCCCCGAGTGTGTTACTTTGACAGAGTGGGGACAGTCTGCTGTTCCCTGGGTGTGTTACATTGACAGAGTGAGGTCAGTCTGCTCTTCCCTGAGTGTGTTACTTTGACAGAGTGGGGACAGTCTGCTCTTCCCTGAGTGTGTTACTTTGACAGAGTGGGGTCAGTCTGCTCTTCCCTAGGTGAGTTACATTGAGATAGAGGGGTCACTCTGGTCTCCCCTGGGTGTGTTACATTGACAAAGGGGGGGCAATCTTCTCTTCCCTGGGTGAGTTACATTGACAGAGTGGGGTCAGTCTGCTCTTCCCTGTGTGTGTTACATTGACAGAATGGGGTCAGTCTGCTCTTCCCTGGGTGTGTTACATTGACAGAGTGAGGTCAGTCTGCTCTTCCCTGGGTGTGTAACAATGATAGAGTGGGGTCAGTCTGCTCTTCCCTGGGTGTGTTGCATTGACAGAGTGGTGTCAGTCTGCTCTTCCCAGAATGTGTTACATTGACAGAGTTGGGTCAGTCTGATCTTCCCTGGGTGTGTAACGTTGACAGAAAGGGGTCAGTCTGCTCTTCCCTGGGTGTTTTACATTGACAGAGTGAGGTGAGTCTGCACTTCCCTGGGTGTGTTACATTGACAGAGTGGGGTCAGTCTACTCTTCCCTGTGTGTCTTACATTGACAGAGTGGGGTCAGTCTGCTCTTCCCTGGGTGTGTTATCCTGACAGAGTGGGGTCAGTCTGCTCTTCCCTGGGTGCGTTACATTGACAGAACAGGGTCCGTCTGCCTTTCCCTGGGTGTGTTACATTGACAGAGTGGGGTTAGTCTGCTCTTCCCTGGGTGTGTTACATTGACAGAGTGAGGTCAGTCTGCTCTTTCCAGGGCGTGTCACATTGACAGAGTGGGGTCAATCTGCTCTTCCCTGGGTGGGTAACATTGACAGAGTGTGGTCAGTCTGCTCTTCCCAGGGCGTGTCACATTGACAGAGTTGGGCCAGTCTGCTCTTTTATGGGTGGATTACATTGACAGAGTTGGGTATGTCTGCTATTCCCTGGGTGTGTTACATTGACAGAGTGGGGTCAGTCTGCTCTTCCCTTGGGGGGTTACGTTGACAGAGTGGAGTCAGTCTGTTCTTCCCTGGGTGTGTTACATTGACAGAGTGGGGTCAGTCTGCTCTTCCCTGGGTGTATTACATTGACAGAGTGGGGTCAGTCTGTTCTTCCCTGGGTGTGTTAAATTGATTGAGTGGGTTCAGTCTGCTCTTCCCTGGGTGTGTTACATTGACAGAGTGGGGTCAGTCTGTTCTCCCAGGGTTTGTTACATTGCAAGAGTGGGGTCAGTCTGCTCTTCCCTTGCTGTGTTACAATGACAGAGTGGGGTCAGTGTGCACTTCCCTGTGTGTGTTACATTGACAGAGTGGGGGTCAGTCTGCTCTTCCCAGGGTGTGTGACATTGACAGAGTGAGGTCAGTCTGCTCTTCCCTGGGTGAGTTACATTGACAGGGTTAGTTCAGTCTGCTCTCCCCTGGGTGTATTACATTGACAGAGTGGGGTCAGTCTACTCTTCCCTGGGTGTCTTACATTGACAGAGTGGGGTGTGTCTGCTCTTCCCTGGGTGTGTTACATTGACAAAGGGGGGTCAGTCTGCTCTTCCCTGGGTGTGATATACTGACAGAGTGGGGTCAGTCTGCTCTTCCCTGGGTGATTTAAATTGACAGAGTGGGGTCAGTCTGCTCTTCCATGGGTGCGTTACATTGACAGAGTGGGGTCAGTCTGTTCTTCCCTGAGTGTGTTACTTTGACAGAGTGGGTTCAGTCTGCTCTTCCCTGGCTGTCTTACATTGACAGAGTGTGGTCAGTCTGCTCTTCCCTGGGTCTGTGATATTGACAGAGTGGTGTCAGTCTGCATTTTCCCTGGGTGCGTTACATTGACAGAGTGGGGTCAGTCTGCTCTTCCCTGGGTGTGTTACATTGACAGAACAGGGTCCGTCTGCCTTTCCCTGGGTGTGTTACATTGACAGAGTGGGGTCAGTCTGCTCTTCCCTGGGTGTGTTACATTGACAGATTGAGGTCCGTCTGCTCTTCCCTGGGTGTGTTACATTGACAGAGTGGAGTCAGTCTGCTCTTCCCAGGGTGTGTTACATTGACAGAGTTTGGTCAGTCTGATCTTCCCTGGGTTTATAACGTTGAGAGAAAGGGGTCAGTCTGCTCTTCCCTGGGTGTGTTACATTGCCAGAGTGGTTTCAGTCTGCTCTTCCCTGGGTGTGTTACAATGACAGAGAGGGGTCAGTCTGCTCTTCCCTCGGTGGGTTACATTGAAAGTGTGGGGTCAGTCTGCTCTACCCTGGGTGTGTTACATTGACACAGTGGGGTCAATCTGCTCTTCCCTGGGTGTGTTACATTGACAGTGCGCGGTCAGTCTGCTCTTCCCTGGGTGCGTGACATTGACAGAGTGGGGTCAGTCTGCTCTTCCCTGGGTGTGTTACATTGACAGAGTGGGGTCAGTCTGCTCTTCCATGGGTGCGTTACATTGACAGAGTGGGGTCAGTCGGTTCTTCCCTGAGTGTGTTACTTTGACAGAGTGGGTTCAGTCTGCTCTTCCCTGGCTGTGTTACATTGACAGAGTGTGGTCAGTCTGCTCTTCCCTGGGTCTGTGATATTGACAGAGTGGTGTCAGTCTGCATTTTCCCTGGGTGCGTTACATTGACAGAGTGGGGTCAGTCTGCTCTTCCCTGGGGGTGTTACATTGACAGAACAGGGTCCGTCTGCCTTTCCCTGGGTGTGTTACATTGACAGAGTGGGGTCAGTCTGCTCTTCCCTGGGTGTGTTACATTGACAGATTGAGGTCCGTCTGCTCTTCCCTGGGTGTGTTACATTGACAGAGTGGAGTCAGTCTGCTCTTCCCAGGGTGTGTTACATTGACAGAGTTTGGTCAGTCTGATCTTCCCTGGGTTTATAACGTTGAGAGAAAGGGGTCAGTCTGCTCTTCCCTGGGTGTGTTACATTGCCAGAGTGGTTTCAGTCTGCTCTTCCCTGGGTGTGTTACAATGACAGAGAGGGGTCAGTCTGCTCTTCCCTCGGTGGGTTACATTGAAAGTGTGGGGTCAGTCTGCTCTACCCTGGGTGTGTTACATTGACACAGTGGGGTCAATCTGCTCTTCCCTGGGTGTGTTACATTGACAGTGCGCGGTCAGTCTGCTCTTCCCTGGGTGCGTGACATTGACAGAGTGGGGTCAGTCTGCTCTTCCCTGGGTGTGTTACATTGACAGAGTGGGGTCAGTCTGCTCTTCCCTGGGTGTGTTACATTGATAGAGAGGGGTCAGTCTGCTCTTCGCTGGATGCGTTACATTGAAAGTGTGGGGTCAGTCTGCTCTTCCCTGCGTGTGTTACATTGACACAGTGGGGTCAGTCTGCTCTTTCCTGGGTGCATGACATTGACAGAGTGCGGTCAGTCTGCTCTTCCCTGGGTGCGTGACACTGACAGAGTGGGGTCAGTCTGCTCTTCCCTGGGTGTGTTAAATTGACAGAGTGCGGTCAGTCTGCTCTTCCCAGGGTGTGTTACATTGACAGAGTGGGGTTCGTCTGCTCTTCCCTGGGTATGTTACATTGACCTAGCCAGGTCAATCTTCTGTTCCCTGGGTGTGTTACATTGACAGAGGGGGCTCAGTCTGCTCTTCCCTGGGTGTGTTACATTGACAGAGTGAGGTCAGTCTGCTCTTCCCTGGGTGTGTTACATTGACAGATTGAGGTCCGTCTGCTCTTCCCTGGGTGTGTTACATTGACAGAGTGGAGTCAGTCTGCTCTTCCCTGGGTGTGTTACATTGACAGAGTTTGGTCAGTCTGATCTTCCCTGGGTTTATAACGTTGAGAGAAAGGGGTCAGTCTGCTCTTCCCTGGGTGTGTTACATTGCCAGAGTGGTTTCAGTCTGCTCTTCCCTGGGTGTGTTACAATGACAGAGAGGGGTCAGTCTGCTCTTCCCTCGGTGGGTTACATTGAAAGTGTGGGGTCAGTCTGCTCTACCCTGGGTGTGTTACATTGACACAGTGGGGTCAATCTGCTCTTCCCTGGGTGTGTTACATTGACAGTGCGCGGTCAGTCTGCTCTTCCCTGGGTGCGTGACATTGACAGAGTGGGGTCAGTCTGCTCTTCCCTGGGTGTGTTACATTGACAGAGTGGGGTCAGTCTGCTCTTCCCTGGGTGTGTTACATTGATAGAGAGGGGTCAGTCTGCTCTTCGCTGGATGCGTTACATTGAAAGTGTGGGGTCAGTCTGCTCTTCCCTGCGTGTGTTACATTGACACAGTGGGGTCAGTCTGCTCTTTCCTGGGTGCATGACATTGACAGAGTGCGGTCAGTCTGCTCTTCCCTGGGTGCGTGACACTGACAGAGTGGGGTCAGTCTGCTCTTCCCTGGGTGTGTTAAATTGACAGAGTGGGGTTCGTCTGCTCTTCCCTGGGTATGTTACATTGACCTAGCCAGGTCAATCTTCTGTTCCCTGGGTGTGTTACATTGACAGAGGGGGCTCAGTCTGCTCTTCCCTGGGTGTGTTACATTGACAGAGTGAGGTCAGTCTGCTCTTCCCTGGGTGCGTTACAATGACAGAGAGGGGTCAGTCTGCTCTTCCCTGGGTGTGTTTCAATGACAGAGTTGGGTCAGTCTGATCTTCCCTGGGTGTGAAACGTTGACAGAAAGGGGTCAGTCTGCTCTTCCCTGGGTGTTTTACATTGACAGAGTGGGGTGAGTCTGCTCTTCCCTGGGTGTGTTACATTGACAGAGTGGGGTCAGTCTGCTCTTCCCTGGGTTTGTTACATTGACAGAGTGGGGTCAGTCTGCTCTTCCCTGGGTGTGTTACAGTGACAGAGTGGGGTCAGTCTGCTCTTCCCAGGGTGTGTTACATTGACAGAGTGGGGTCAGTCTGCTCTTCCCTGGGTGTGTTACATTGACAGAGTGCGGTCAGTGTGTTCTTCCCTGGGTGCGTGACATTGACAGAGTGGGGTCAGTCTGCTCTTCCCTGGGTGTGTAACATTGACAGAGTGGGGTCAGTCTGCTCTTCCCTGGGTGCGTGACATTGACAGAGTGGGGTAAGTCTGCTCTTCCCTCGGTGTTTTACATTGACAGAGTGGGGTCAGTCTGCTCTTCCCTGGGTGTGTTACATTGACAGAGTGGGGACAGTCTGCTCTTCCCTGGGTGTGTTACATTGACAGAGTGAGGTCAGTCTGCTCTACCCTGGGTGTATTACATTGACAGATTGGGGTCAGTCTACTCTTCCCTGGGTGTCTTACATTGACAGAGTGGGGTCAGTCTGCTCTTCCCTGGGTGTGTTACATTGACAGAGTGGGGTCAGTCTGCTCTTTCCTGGGTGTGTTACATTGACAGAGTGGGGTCAGTCTGCTCTTTAATGGGTGGGTTACATTGACACAGTGGGGTCAGTCTGTTTTTCCCTGGGTGTGTTACATTGACAGATTGGGGTCAGTCTGCTCTTTCCTGGGTGTGTTACATTGACAGAGTGGGGTCAGTCTGCTCTTTTATGGGTGGGTTACATTGACAGAGTGGGGTCAGTCTGCTCTTCCCTGGGTGTGTTACATTGACAGAGTGGGGTCAGTCTGCTCTTCCCTGGGAGGGTTACATTGACAGAGTGGGGTCAGTCTTCTCTTCCCTGGGTGTGTTACATTGACAGAGTGAGGTCAGTCTGCTCTTCCCCAAGTGTGTTACATTGACACAGTGGGGTCAGTCTGCTCTTCCCTTGCTGTGTTACAATGACAGAGTGGGGTCAGTGCGCACTTCCCTGGGTGTGTTACATTGACAGAGTGGGGGTCAGTCTGCTCTTCCCAGAATGTGTTGCATTGACAGAGTGTGGTCAGTCTGCTCTTCCCTGGGTGTGTTACATTGACAGAGTGGGGTCAGTCTGCTCTTCCCTGGGTGTGTTACATTGACAGAGTGAGGTCAGTCTGCTCTTCCCTGGGTATGTTACATTGACAGAGTGGGCTCAGTCTTCTCTTCCCTGGGTGTGTTACATTGACTGATTGGGGTCAGTCTGCTATTCCCTGAGTGTGTTATACTGACAGAGTGGGGTCAGTATGCTCTTCCCTGGGTGTGTTACATTGACAGAACAGGGTCCGTCTGCCTTTCGCTGGGTGTGTTACATTGACAGAGTGGGGTTAGTCTGCTCTTCCCTGGGTGTGTTACATTGACAGAGTGAGGTCAGTCTGCTCTTCCCTGGGTGTGTTACAATGACAGAGTGGGGTCAGTCTGCTCTTCCCTGGGTGTGTTACATTGACAGAGTGGGGTCAGTCTGCTCTTCCCTGGGTGTGTTACATTGACAGAGTTGGGTAAGTCTGATGTTCCCTGGGTGTATAACGTTGAGAGACAGGTGTCAGTCTGCTCTTCACTGGTTGTGTTACATTGACAGAGAGAACTCAGTCTGCTCTTCCCTGGGTGTGTTGCAATGGCAGAGTGTGGTCAGTCTGCTCTTCCCTGTGTATGTTATATTGACACAGTGGGGTCAGTCTGCTCTTCCCTGGGTGCGTGACATTGACAGAGTGCGGTCAGTCTGCTCTTCCCTGGGTGCGTGACATTGACAGAGTGGGGTCAATCTGCTCTTCCCTGGGTGTGTTACATTGACAGAGTGGGGTCAGTCTGCTCTTCCCTGGGTGTGTTACATTGACAGATTGGGTTTAGTCTGCTCTTCCCTGGGTATGTTACATTGACCTAGCCAGTTCAATCTTCTGTTCCCTGGGTGTGTTACATTGACAGAGGGGGCTCAGTCTGCTCTTCCCTGGGTGTGTTACATTGACAGAGTGAGGTCAGTCTGCTCTTCCCTGGGTGTGTTACAATGACAGAGAGGGGTCAGTCTGCTCTTCCCTGGGTGTTTGACAATGACAGAGTTGGGTCAGTCTGCTCTTCCCAGAATGTGTTACATTGACAGAGTTGGGTCAGACTGATCTTCCCTGGGTGTGAAACGTTGACAGAAAGGGGTCAGTCTGCTCTTCCCTCGGTGTTTTACATTGACAGAGTGGGGTCAGTCTGCTCTTCCCTGGGTGTGTTACATTGACAGAGTGGGGTCAGTCTGCTCTTCCCTGGGTGTGTTACATTGACAGAGTGAGGTCAGTCTGCTCTTCCCTGGGTGTGTTACATTGACAGAGTGGGGTCAGTCTACTCTTCACTGGGTGACTTACATTGACAGAGTGGGGTCAGTTTGCTCTTCCCTGGGTGTGTTACATTGACAGAGTGGGGTTAGTCTGCTCTTCCCTGGGTATGTTACATTGACCTAGCCAGGTCAATTTTCTGTTCCCTGGGTGTGTTACATTGACAGAGGGGGCTCAGTCTGCTCTTCCCTCGGTGTGTTACATTGACAGAGTGAGGTCAGTCTGCTCTTCCCTGGGTGCGTTACAATGACAGAGAGGGGTCAGTCTGATCTTCCCTGGGTGTGTTTCAATGACAGAGTTGGGTCAGTCTGCTCTTCCCAGAATGTGTTACATTGACAGAGTTGGGTCAGTCTGATCTTCCCTGGGTGTGAAACGTTGATAGAAAGGGGTCAGTCTGCTCTTCCCTGGGTGTTTTACATTGACAGAGTGGGGTCAGTCTGCTCTTCCCTGGGTGTGTTACATTGACAGAGTGGGGTCAGTCTGCTCTTCCCTGGGTTTGTTACATTGACAGAGTGGGGTCAGTCTGCTCTTCCCTGGGTGTGTTACAGTGACAGAGTGGGGTCAGTCTGCTCTTCCCAGGGAGTGTTACATTGACAGAATGGGGTCAGTCTGCTCTTCCCTGGGTGTGTTACATTGACAGAGTGCGGTCAGTGTGCTCTTCCCTGGGTGCGTGACATTGACAGAGTGGGGTCAGTCTGCTCTTCCCTGGGTGTGTAACATTGACAGAGTGGGGTCAGTCTGCTCTTCCCTGGGTGCGTGACATTGACAGAGTGGGGTAAGTCTGCTCTTCCCTCGGTGTTTTACATTGACAGAGTGCGGACAGTCTGCTCTTTCCTGGGTGTGTTACATTGACAGAGTGAGGTCAGTCTGCTCTACCCTGGGTGTATTTCATTGACAGATTGGGGTCAGTCTACTCTTCCCTGGGTGTCTTTCATTGACAGAGTGGGGTCAGTCTGCTCTTCCCTGGGTGTGTTACATTGACAGAGTGGGGTCAGTCTGCTCTTTCCTGGGTGTGTTACATTGACAGAGTGGGGTCAGTCTGCTCTTTAATGGGTGGGTTACATTGACACAGTGGGGTCAGTCTGTTTTTCCCTGGGTGTGTTACATTTACAGATTGGGGTCAGTCTGCTCTTTCCTGGGTGTGTTACATTGACAGAGTGGGGTCAGTCTGCTCTTTTATGGGTGGGTTACATTGACAGAGTGGGGTCAGTCTGCTCTTCCCTGGGTGTGTTACATTGACAGAGTGGGGTCAGTCTGCTCTTCCCTGGGAGGGTTACATTGACAGAGTGGGGTCAGTCTTCTCTTCCCTGGGTGTGTTACATTGACTGATTGGGGTCAGTCTGCTCTTCCCCAAGTGTGTTACATTGACACAGTGGGGTCAGTCTGCTCTTCCCTTGCTGTGGTACAATGACAGAGTGGGGTCAGTGCGCACTTCCCTGGGTGTGTTACATTGACAGAGTGGGGGTCAGTCTGCTCTTCCCAGGGTGTGTTTCATTGACAGAGTGTGGTCAGTCTGCTCTTCCCTGGGTGTGTTACATTGACAGAGTGGGGTCAGTCTGCTCTTCCCTGGGTGTGTTACATTGACAGAGTGAGGTCAGTCTGCTCTTCCCTGGGTATGTTACATTGACAGAGTGGGCTCAGTCTTCTCTTCCCTGGGTGTGTTACATTGACTGTGTTGGGTCAGTCTGCTCTTCCCTGGGTGTGTTACATTGACAGAGTGGCGTCAGTCTGTTCTTCCCTGGGAGTGTTACAGTGACAGGGTGGTGTCAGTCTGCTCTTCCCTGGGTGTGTTCCATTGACAGAGTGGGGTCAGTCTGCTCTTCCCTGGGTGTGTTACAGTGACAGAGTGGGGTCAGTCGGCTCTTCCCAGGGAGTGTTACATTGTCAGAGTGGGGTCAGTCTGCTCTTCCCTGGGTGTGTTACATTGACAGAGTGCGGTCAGTGTGCTCTTCCCTGGGTGCGTGACATTGACAGAGTGGGGTCAGTCTGCTCTTCCCTGGGTGTGTAACATTGACAGAGTGGGGTCAGTCTGCTCTTCCCTGGGTGCGTGACATTGACAGAGTGGGGACAGTCTGCTCTTCCCTGAGTGTGATACTTTGACAGAGTGGGGTCAGTCTGCTCTTCCCTAGGTGAGTTACATTGAGATAGAGGGGTCAGTCTGGTCTCCCCTGGGTGTGTTACATTGACAGAGTGAGGTCAGTCTGCTCTTCCCTGGGTGTGTTACAATGATAGAGTGGGGTCAGTCTGCTCTTCCCTGGGTGTGTTGCATTGACAGAGTGGGGTCAGTCTGCTCTTCCCAGAATGTGTTACATTGACAGAGTTGGGTCAGTCTGATCTTCCCTAGGTGTGTAACGTTGACAGAAAGGGGTCAGTCTGCTCTTCCCTGGGTGTTTTACATTGACAGAGTGGGGTGAGTCTGATCTTCCCTGGGTGTGTTACGTTGACAGAGTGGGGTCAGTCTACTCTTCCCTGTGTGTCTTACATTGACAGAGTGGGGTCAGTCTGCTCTTCCCTGGGTGTGTTCCATTGACAGAGTGGGGTCAGTCTGCTCTTCCCTGGGTGTGTTATCCTGACAGAGTGGGGTCCGTCTGCTCTTCCCTGGGCGCGTTACATTGACAGAACAGGGTCCGTCTGCCTTTCCCTGGGTGTGTTACAATGACAGAGTGGGGTCAGTCTGCTCTTCCCTGAGTGTGTTACTTTGACAGAGTGGGGACAGTCTGCTCTTCCCTGAGTGTGTTACTTTGACAGAGTGGGGTCAGTCTGCTCTTCCCTGGGTGTGTTATACTGACAGAGTGGGGTCAGTATGCTCTTCCCTGGGTGTGTTACATTGACAGAACAGGGTCCGTCTGCCATTCCCTGGGTGTGTTACATTGACAGAGTGGGGTTAGTCTGCTCTTCCCTGGGTGTGTTACATTGACAGAGTGAGGTCAGTCTGCTCTTCCCTGGGTGTGTTACAGTGACAGAGTGGGGTCAGTCTGCTCTTCCCTGGGTGTGTTACATTGACAGAGTGGGGTCAGTCTGCTCTTCCCAGGGTGTGTTACATTGACAGAGTTGGGTCAGTCTGATGTTCCCTGGGTGTATAACGTTGAGAGACAGGGGTCAGACTGCTCTTCCCTGGTTGTGTTACATTGACAGAGAGAACTCAGTCTGCTCTTCCCTGGGTGTGTTGCAATGGCAGAGTGTGGTCAGTCTGCTCTTCCCTGTGTATGTTATATTGACACAGTGGGGTCAGTCTGCTCTTCCCTGGGTGCGTGACATTGACAGAATGCGGTCAGTCTGCTCTTGCCTGGGTGCGTGACATTGACAGAGTGGGGTCAATCTGCTCTTCCCTGTGTGTGTTACATTGACAGAGTGGGGTCAGTCTGCTCCTCCCTGGGTGTGTTACATTGACAGATTGGGTTTAGTCTGCTCTTCCCTGGGTATGTTATATTGACCTAGCCAGGTCAATCTTCTATTCCCTGGGTGTGTTACATTGACAGAGGGGGCTCAGTCTGCTCTTCCCTGGGTGTGTTACATTGACAGAGTGAGGTCAGTCTGCTCTTTCCTGGGTGCGTTACAATGACAGAGAGGGGTCAGTCTGCTCTTCCCTGGGTGTGTTTCAATATCAGAGTTGCGTCAGTCTGCTCTTCCCAGAATGTGTTACATTGACAGAGTTGGGTCAGTCTGATCTTCCCTGGGTGTGAAACGTTGACAGAATGGGGTCAGTCTGCTCTTCCCTGGGTGTTTTACATTGACAGAGTGGGGTCACTCTGCTCTTCCCTGGGTGTGTTACATTGACAGAGTGGGGTCAGTCTGCTCTTCCCTGGGTTTGTTACATTGACAGAGTGGGGTCAGTCTGCTCTTCCCTGGGTGTGTTACAGTGACAGAGTGGGGTCAGTCTGCTCTTCCCAGGGTGTGTTACATTGACAGAGTGGGGTCAGTCTGCTCTTCCCAGGGTGTGTTACATTGACAGAGTGGAGTCAGTCTGCTCTTCCCTGGGTGTGTTACATTGACAGAGTGCGGTCAGTGTGCTCTTCCCTGGGTGCGTGACATTGACAGAGTGGGGTCAGTCTGCTCTTCACTGGGTGTGTTACATTGACAGAGTGGGGTCAGTCTGCTCTTCCCTGGGTGCGTGACATTGACAGAGTGGGGTAAGTCTGCTCTTCCCTCGGTGTTTTACATTGACAGAGTGGGGTCAGTCTGCTCTTCCCTAGGTGTGTTACATTGACAGAGTGGGGACAGTCTGCTTGTCCCTGGGTGTGTTACATTGACAGAGTGAGGTCAGTCTGCTCTACCCTGGGTGTATTACATTGACAGATTGGGGTCAGTCTACTCTTCCCTGGGTGTCTTACATTGACAGAGTGGGGTCAGTCTGCTCTTCCCTGGGTGTGTTACATTGACAGAGTGGGGTCAGTCTGCTCTTCCCTGGGTGTGATATACTGACAGAGTGGGGTCAGTCTGCTCTTCCCTGGGTGTGTTACATTAACACAGTGGGGTCAGTCTGTTTTTCCCTGGGTGTGTTACATTGACAGATTGGGGTCAGTCTGCTCTTTCCTGTCTGTGTTACATTGACAGAGTGGGCTCAGTCTGCTCTTTTATGGGTGGGTTACATTGACTGAGTGTGGTCAGTCTGCTCTTCCCTGGGTGTGTTACATTGACAGAGTGGGGTCAGTCTGCTCTTCCCTGGGAGGGTTACATTGACAGAGTGGGGTCAGTCTTCTCTTCCCTGGGTGTGTTACGTTGACTGATTGGGGTCAGTCTGCTCTTCCCCAAGTGTGTTCCATTGACACAGTGGGGTCAGTCTGCTCTTCCCTTGGTGTGTTACAATGACAGAGTGGTGTCAGTGCGCACTTCCCTGGGTGTGTTACATTGACAGAGTGGGGGTCAGTCTGCTCTTCCCAGGGTGTGTTGCATTGACAGAGTTTGGTCAGTCTGCTCTTCCCAGGGCGTGTCACATTGACAGAGTGGGGTCAGTCTGCTCTTTTATGGGTGGGTTACATTGACAGAATGGGGTCAGTCTGCTCTTCCCTGGGTGTTTTACATTGACAGAGTGGGGTCAGTCTGCTCTTCCGTGGGTGTGTTACATTGACAGAGTGGGGTCAGTCTGCTCTTCCCTGGGTTTGTTACATTGACAGAGTGGGGTCAGTCTGCTCTTCCCTGGGTGTGTTACAGTGACAGAGTGTGGTCAGTCTGCTCTTCCCAGGGTGTGTTACATTGAAAGAGTGGGGTCAGTCTGCTCTTCCCTGGGTGTGTTACATTGACAGAGTGGGGTCAGTCTGCTCTTCCCTGGGTGTGTTACATTGACAGAGTGCGGTCAGTGTGCTCTTCCCTGGGTGCGTGACATTGACAGAGTGGGGTCAGTCTGCTCTTCACTGGGTGTGTTACATTGACAGAGTGGGGTCAGTCTGCTCTTCCCTGGGTGCGTGACATTGACAGAGTGGGGAAAGTCTGCTCTTCCCTCGGTGTTTTACCTTGACAGAGTGGGGTCAGTCTGCTCTTCCCTGGGTGTGTTACATTGACAGAGTGGGGACAGTCTGCTCTTCCCTGGGTGTGTTACATTGACAGAGTGAGGTCAGTCTGCTCTACCCTGGGTGTATTACATTGACAGATTGGGGTCAGTCTACTCTTCCCTGGGTGTCTTACATTGACAGAGTGGGGTCAGTCTGCTCTTCCCTGGGTGTGTTACATTGACAGAGTGGGGTCAGTCTGCTCTTCCCTGGGTGTGATATACTGACAGAGTGGAGTCAGTCTGCTCTTCCCTGGGTTTGTTACATTAACACAGTGGGGTCAGTCTGTTTTTCCCTGGGTGTGTTACATTGACAGATTGGGGTCAGTCTGCTCTTTCCTGGCTGTGTTACATTGACAGAGTTGGCTCAGTCTGCTCTTTTATGGGTGGGTTACATTGACTGAGTGTGGTCAGTCTGCTCTTCCCTGGGTGTGTTACTTTGACACAGTGGGGTCAGTCTGCTCTTCCCTGGGAGGGTTACATTGACAGAGTTTGGTCAGTCTTCTCTTCCCTGGGTGTGTTACGTTGACTGATTGGGGTCAGTCTGCTCTTCCCCAAGTGTGTTACATTGACACAGTGGGGTCAGTCTGCTCTTCCCTTGGTGTGTTACAATGACAGAGTGGGGTCAGTGCTCACTTCCCTGGGTGTGTTACATTGACAGAGT
This sequence comes from Chiloscyllium punctatum, assembly GCF_047496795.1. NCBI lineage: Eukaryota > Metazoa > Chordata > Chondrichthyes > Orectolobiformes > Hemiscylliidae > Chiloscyllium > Chiloscyllium punctatum. The sequence continues at coordinate 16,635,159 of NC_092788.1, read as the reverse complement.
GGGGGTCAGTCTGCTCTTCCCAGGGTGTGTTGCATTGACAGAGTGTGGTCAGTCTGCTCTTCCCAGGGCGTGTCACATTGACAGAGTGGGGTCAGTCTGCTCTTTTATGGGTGGGTTACATTGACTGAGTGGGGTCAGTCTGCTCTTCCCTGGGTGTTTTACATTGACAGAGAGGGGTTAGTCTGTTATTCCCTGGGTGTGTTACATTGACAGAGTGGGTTCAGTCTGCTCTTCCCTGGGTGTGTTACATTGACAGCGTGGGGACAGTCTTATCTCCCAGGGTTTGTTACATTGACAGAGTGGGGTCAGTCTGCTCTTCCCTTGCTGTGTTACAATGACAGAGTGCGGTCAGTGTACACTTCCCTGTGTGTGTTACATTGACAGAGTGGGGGTCAGTCTGCTCTTCCCAGGGTGTGTTACATTGACAGAGTGTGGTCAGTCTGCTCTTCCCAGGGCGAGTCACATTGACAGAGTGGGGTCAGTCTGCTCTTTTATGGGTGGGTTACATTGACAGAATGAATTCAGTCTGCTCTTCCCTGCGTGTGTTACATTTTCAGAGTGTGGTCAGTCTGATCTTCCCTGGTTGTGTAACATTGACAGAGTGAGTTCAGTCTGCTCTTCCCTGGGTGTGTTACATTGACAGAGTGGGGTCAGTCTGCTCTTCCCTGGGTGTGTTACATTGACAGAGTGAGGTCAGTCTGCTCTTCCCTGAGTTTGTTACATTGACAGAGTGGGTTCAGTCTTCTCTTCCCTGGGTGTGTTACATTGACTGATTGGGGTCAGTCTGCTATTCCCTGAGTGTGTTACATTGACAAAGTGGGGTCAGTTTGTTCTTCCTTGGGTGTGTTAAATTGACTGTGTTGGGTCAGTCTGCTCTTCCCTGGGTGTGTTACATTGACAGAGTGGCGTCAGTCTGTTCTTCCCTGGGAGTGTTACAGTGACAGGGTGGTGTCAGTCTGCTCTCCCCTGGGTGTGTTCCATTGACAGAGTGGGGTCAGTCTGCTCTTCCCTGGGTGTGTTAAATTGACAAAGTGGGGTCAGTCTGTTCTTCCCTTGGTGTGTTACATTGACAGAGTGGTATCTGTCTGCTCTTCCCTGGGTGTATTACAATGACAGAGTGGGGTCAATGTGCACTTCACTGGGTGGGTTACATTGACAGAGTGGGGTAAGTCTGCAGTTCACTGTGTGAGTAACTTTGCAGAAGAGGTCATTCTGCTCTTCTCTGGGTGTGTTACATTGACAGAGTGAGGTCAGTCTGCTCTTCCCTGGGTTTGTTACATTGACAGAGTTTGGTCAGTCTGCTCTTCCCTGGGTGTGTTACATTGACAGAGTTGGGTCAGTGTGCTCTTCCCAGGGCGTGTCACATTGACAGAGTGGGGACAGTCTGCTCTTTTTTGGTTGGGTTACATTGACAGAGTGGGGTCAGTCTGTTCTTCCCTGGGTGTGTTACATTGATTGAGTGGGTTCAGTCTGCTCTTCCCTGGGTGTGTTACATTGACAGAGTGGGGTCAGTCTGTTCTCCCAGGGTTTGTTACATTGCAAGAGTGGGGTCAGTCTGCTCTTCCCTTGCTGTGTTACAATGACAGAGTGGGGTCAGTGTGCACTTCCCTGTGTGTGTTACATTGACAGAGTGGGGGTCAGTCTGCTCTTCCCAGGGTGTGTTACATTGACAGAGTGAGGTCAGTCTGCTCTTCCCTGGGTGAGTTACATTGACCGGGTTGGTTCAGTCTGCTCTCCCCTGGGTGTGATACATTGACAGAGTGTGGTCAGACTGCTATTCCCTGTGTATGTTACATTGAGAAAGTGGGGTGTGTCTGCTATTCCCAGGGTGTGTTACATTGACAGAGTGAGGTCAGTCTGCTCTTCCCTGGGTTTGTTACATTGACAGAGTTTGGTCAGTCTGCTCTTCCCTGGGTGTGTTACATTGACAGAGTTGGGTCAGTGTGCTCTTCCCAGGGCGTGTCACATTGACAGAGTGGGGACAGTCTGCTCTTTTATGGGTGGGTGACATTTACAGAGTGGGGTCAGTCTGCTCTTCCCTGGGTGTGTTACATTGACAGAGTGAGTTCAGTCTGCTCTTCCCTGGGTGAGTTACATTGCAAGAGTGGGGTCAGTCTGCTCTTCCCTTGCTGTGTTACAATGACAGAGTGGGGTCAGTGTGCACTTCCCTGTGTGTGTTACATTGACAGAGTGGGGGTCAGTCTGCTCTTCCCAGGGTGTGTTACATTGACAGAGTGAGGTCAGTCTGCTCTTCCCTGGGTGAGTTACATTGACCGGGTTGGTTCAGTCTGTTCCTCCCTTGGTGTGTTACATTGACAGAGTGGGGTCAGTCTACTCTTCCCAGGGTGTGTTACATTGACAGAGGGGGGTCAGTCTGCTCTTCCCAGGGTGTGTTACATTGACAGAGTGGGGTCAGTCTGCTCTTCCCTGGGTGTGTTACATTGACAGAGTGCGGTCAGTGTGCTCTTCCCTGGGTGCGTGACATTGACAGAGTGGGGTCAGTCTGCTCTTCACTGGGTGTGTTACATTAACAGAGTGGGGTCAGTCTGCTCTTCGCTGGGTGCGTGACATTGACAGAGTGGGGTAAGTCTGCTCTTCCCTCGGTGTTTTACATTGACAGAGTGGGGTCAGTCTGCTCTTCCCTGGGTGTGTTACATTGACAGAGTGGGGACAGTCTGCTTGTCCCTGGGTGTGTTACATTGACAGAGTGAGGTCAGTCTGCTCTACCCTGGGTGTATTACATTGACAGATTGGGGTCAGTCTACTCTTCCCTGGGTGTCTTACATTGACAGAGTGGGGTCAGTCTGCTCTTCCCTGGGTGTGTTACATTGACAGAGTGGGGTCAGTCTGCTCTTCCCTGGGTGTGATATACTGACAGAGTGGGGTCAGTCTGCTCTTCCCTGGGTGTGTTACATTAACACAGTGGGGTCAGTCTGTTTTTCCCTGGGTGTGTTACATTGACACATTGGGGTCAGTCTGCTCTTTCCTGGCTGTGTTACACTGACAGAGTGGGCTCAGTCTGCTCTTTTATGGGTGGGTTACATTGACTGAGTGTGGTCAGTCTGCTCTTCCCTGGGTGTGTTACATTGACAGAGTGGGGTCAGTCTGCTCTTCCCTGGGAGGGTTACATTGACAGAGTGGGGTCAGTCTTCTCTTCCCTGGGTGTGTTACGTTGACTGATTGGGGTCAGTCTGCTCTTCCCCAAGTGTGTTCCATTGACACAGTGGGGTCAGTCTGCTCTTCCCTAGGTGTGTTACAATGACAGAGTGGTGTCAGTGCGCACTTCCCTGGGTGTGTTACATTGACAGAGTGGGGGTCAGTCTGCTCTTCCCAGGGTGTGTTGCATTGACAGAGTGTGGTCAGTCTGCTCTTCCCAGGGCGTGTCACATTGACAGAGTGGGGTCAGTCTGCTCTTTTATGGGTGGGTTACATTGACAGAATGGGGTCAGTCTGCTCTTCCCTGGGTGTTTTACATTGACAGAGTGGGGTCAGTCTGCTCTTCCCTGGGTGTGTTACATTGACAGAGTGGGGTCAGTCTGCTCTTCCCTGGGGTTGTTACATTGACAGAGTGTGGTCAGTCTGCTCTTCCCCGGTTGTGTTACATTGACAGAGTGGGGTCAGTCTGCTCTTCCCAGGGTGTGTTACATTGACAGAGTGGGGTCAGTCTGCTCTTCCCTGGGTGTGTTACATTGACAGAGTGCGGTCAGTGTGCTCTTCCCTGGGTGCGTGACATTGACAGATTGGGGTCAGTCTGCTCTTCACTGGGTGTGTTACATTGACAGAGTGGGGTCAGTCTGCTCTTCCCTGGGTGCGTGACATTGACAGAGTGGGGAAAGTCTGCTCTTCCCTCGGTGTTTTACCTTGACAGAGTGGGGTCAGTCTGCTCTTCCCTGGGTGTGTTACATTGACAGAGTGGGGACAGTCTGCTCTTCCCTGGGTGTGTTACATTGACAGAGTGAGGTCAGTCTGCTCTACCCTGGGTGTATTACATTGACAGATTGGGGTCAGTCTACTCTTCCCTGGGTGTCTTACATTGACAGAGTGGGGTCAGTCTGCTCTTCCCTGGGTGTGTTACATTGACAGAGTGGGGTCAGTCTGCTCTTCCCTGGGTGTGATATACTGACAGAGTGGGGTCAGTCTGCTCTTCCCTGGGTGTGTTACATTAACACAGTGGGGTCAGTCTGTTTTTCCCTGGGTGTGTTACATTGACAGATTGGGGTCAGTCTGCTCTTTCCTGGCTGTGTTACATTGACAGAGTGGGCTCAGTCTGCTCTTTTATGGGTGGGTTACATTGACTGAGTGTGGTCAGTCTGCTCTTCCCTGGGTGTGTTACTTTGACACAGTGGGGTCAGTCTGCTCTTCCCTGGGAGGGTTACATTGACAGAGTTTTGTCAGTCTTCTCTTCCCTGGGTGTGTTACGTTGACTGATTGGGGTCAGTCTGCTCTTCCCCAAGTGTGTTACATTGACACAGTGGGGTCAGTCTGCTCTTCCCTTGGTGTGTTACAATGACAGAGTGGTGTCAGTGCTCACTTCCCTGGGTGTGTTACATTGACAGAGTGGGGGTCAGTCTGCTCTTCCCAGGGTGTGTTGCATTGACAGAGTGTGGTCAGTCTGCTCTTCCCAGGGCGTGTCACATTGACAGAGTGGGGTCAGTCTGCTCTTTTATGGGTGGGTTACATTGACTGAGTGGGGTCAGTCTGCTCTTCCCTGGGTGTTTTACATTGACAGAGAGGGGTTAGTTTGTTCTTCCCTGGGTGTGTTACATTGACAGAGTGGGTTCAGTCTGCTCTTCCCTGGGTGTGTTACATTGACAGCGTGGGGACAGTCTTATCTCCCAGGGTTTGTTACATTGACAGAGTGGGGTCAGTCTGCTCTTCCCTTGCTGTGTTACAATGACAGAGTGCGGTCAGTGTACACTTCCCTGTGTGTGTTACATTGACAGAGTGGGGGTCAGTCTGCTCTTCCCAGGGTGTGTTACATTGACAGAGTGTGGTCAGTCTGCTCTTCCCAGGGCGAGTCACATTGACAGAGTGGGGTCAGTCTGCTCTTTTATGGGTGGGTTACATTGACAGAATGAATTCAGTCTGCTCTTCCCTGCGTGTGTTACATTTTCAGAGTGTGGTCAGTCTGATCTTCCCTGGTTGTGTAACATTGACAGAGTGAGTTCAGTCTGCTCTTCCCTGGGTGTGTTACATTGACAGAGTGGGGTCAGTCTGCTCTTCCCTGGGTGTGTTACATTGACAGAGTGAGGTCAGTCTGCTCTTCCCTGGGTTTGTTACATTGACAGAGTGGGCTCAGTCTTCTCTTCCCTGGGTGTGTTACATTGACTGATTGGGGTCAGTCTGCTATTCCCTGAGTGTGTTACATTGACAGAGTGGGGTCAGTCTGTTCTTCCTTGGGTGTGTTAAATTGACTGTGTTGGGTCAGTCTGCTCTTCCCTGGGTGTGTTACATTGACAGAGTGGCGTCAGTCTGTTCTTCCCTGGGAGTGTTACAGTGACAGGGTGGTGTCAGTCTGCTCTCCCCTGGGTGTGTTCCATTGACAGAGTGGGGTCAGTCTGCTCTTCCCTGGGTGTGTTAAATTGACAAAGTGGGGTCAGTCTGTTCTTCCCTTGGTGTGTTACATTGACAGAGTGGTATCTGTTTGCTCTTCCCTGGGTGTGTTACAATGACAGAGTGGGGTCAATGTGCACTTCACTGGGTGGGTTACATTGACAGAGTGGGGTAAGTCTGCAGTTCACTGTGTGAGTAACTTTGCAGAAGAGGTCATTCTGCTCTTCTCTGGGTTTGTTACATTGACAGAGTGAGGTCAGTCTGCTCTTCCCTGGGTTTGTTACATTGACAGAGTTTGGTCAGTCTGCTCTTCCCTGGGTGTGTTACATTGACAGAGTTGGGTCAGTGTGCTCTTCCCAGGGCGTGTCACATTGACAGAGTGGGGACAGTCTGCTCTTTTTTGGTTGGGTTACATTGACAGAGTGGGGTCAGTCTGTTCTTCCCTGGGTGTGTTACATTGATTGAGTGGGTTCAGTCTGCTCTTCCCTGGGTGTGTTACATTGACAGAGTGGGGTCAGTCTGACCTTCCCTGGGTTTGTTACATTGACAGAGTGGGGTCAGTCTGCTCTTCCCTGGGTGTGTTACAATGACAGAGTGGGGTCAGTCTGCTCTTCCCTGAGTGTGTTACTTTGACAGAGTGGGGACAGTCTGCTCTTCCCTGAGTGTGTTACTTTGACAGAGTGGGGTCAGTCTGCTCTTCCCTGGGTGTGTTATACTGACAGAGTGGGGTCAGTATGCTCTTCCCTGGGTGTGTTACATTGACAGAACAGGGTCCGTCTGCCATTCCCTGGGTGTGTTACATTGACAGAGTGGGGTTAGTCTGCTCTTCCCTGGGTGTGTTACATTGACAGAGTGAGGTCAGTCTGCTCTTCCCTGGGTGTGTTACAATGACAGAGTGGGGTCAGTCTGCTCTTCCCTGGGTGTGTTACATTGACAGAGTGGGGTCAGTCTGCTCTTCCCAGGGTGTGTTACATTGACAGAGTTGGGTCAGTCTGATGTTCCCTGGGTGTATAACGTTGAGAGACAGGGGTCAGACTGCTCTTCCCTGGTTGTGTTACATTGACAGAGAGAACTCAGTCTGCTCTTCCCTGGGTGTGTTGCAATGGCAGAGTGTGGTCAGTCTGCTCTTCCCTGTGTATGTTATATTGACACAGTGGGGTCAGTCTGCTCTTCCCTGGGTGCGTGACATTGACAGAATGCGGTCAGTCTGCTCTTGCCTGGGTGCGTGACATTGACAGAGTGGGGTCAATCTGCTCTTCCCTGTGTGTGTTACATTGACAGAGTGGGGTCAGTCTGCTCCTCCCTGGGTGTGTTACATTGACAGATTGGGTTTAGTCTGCTCTTCCCTGGGTATGTTATATTGACCTAGCCAGGTCAATCTTCTGTTCCCTGGGTGTGTTACATTGACAGAGGGGGCTCAGTCTGCTCTTCCCTGGGTGTGTTACATTGACAGAGTGAGGTCAGTCTGCTCTTCCCTGGGTGCGTTACAATGACAGAGAGGGGTCAGTCTGCTCTTCCCTGGGTGTGTTTCAATATCAGAGTTGCGTCAGTCTGCTCTTCCCAGAATGTGTTACATTGACAGAGTTGGGTCAGTCTGATCTTCCCTGGGTGTGAAACGTTGACAGAATGGGGTCAGTCTGCTCTTCCCTGGGTGTTTTACATTGACAGAGTGGGGTCACTCTGCTCTTCCCTGGGTGTGTTACATTGACAGAGTGGGGTCAGTCTGCTCTTCCCTGGGTTTGTTACATTGACAGAGTGGGGTCAGTCTGCTCTTCCCTGGGTGTGTTACAGTGACAGAGTGGGGTCAGTCTGCTCTTCCCAGGGTGTGTTACATTGACAGAGTGGGGTCAGTCTGCTCTTCCCAGGGTGTGTTACATTGACAGAGTGGAGTCAGTCTGCTCTTCCCTGGGTGTGTTACATTGACAGAGTGCGGTCAGTGTGCTCTTCCCTGGGTGCGTGACATTGACAGAGTGGGGTCAGTCTGCTCTTCACTGGGTGTGTTACATTGACAGAGTGGGGTCAGTCTGCTCTTCCCTGGGTGCGTGACATTGACAGAGTGGGGTAAGTCTGCTCTTCCCTCGGTGTTTTACATTGACAGAGTGGGGTCAGTCTGCTCTTCCCTAGGTGTGTTACATTGACAGAGTGGGGACAGTCTGCTTGTCCCTGGGTGTGTTACATTGACAGAGTGAGGTCAGTCTGCTCTACCCTGGGTGTATTACATTGACAGATTGGGGTCAGTCTACTCTTCCCTGGGTGTCTTACATTGACAGAGTGGGGTCAGTCTGCTCTTCCCTGGGTGTGTTACATTGACAGAGTGGGGTCAGTCTGCTCTTCCCTGGGTGTGATATACTGACAGAGTGGGGTCAGTCTGCTCTTCCCTGGGTGTGTTACATTAACACAGTGGGGTCAGTCTGTTTTTCCCTGGGTGTGTTACATTGACAGATTGGGGTCAGTCTGCTCTTTCCTGTCTGTGTTACATTGACAGAGTGGGCTCAGTCTGCTCTTTTATGGGTGGGTTACATTGACTGAGTGTGGTCAGTCTGCTCTTCCCTGGGTGTGTTACATTGACAGAGTGGGGTCAGTCTGCTCTTCCCCAAGTGTGTTCCATTGACACAGTGGGGTCAGTCTGCTCTTCCCTTGGTGTGTTACAATGACAGAGTGGTGTCAGTGCGCACTTCCCTGGGTGTGTTACATTGACAGAGTGGGGGTCAGTCTGCTCTTCCCAGGGTGTGTTGCATTGACAGAGTGTGGTCAGTCTGCTCTTCCCAGGGCGTGTCACATTGACAGAGTGGGGTCAGTCTGCTCTTTTATGGGTGGGTTACATTGACAGAATGGGGTCAGTCTGCTCTTCCCTGGGTGTTTTACATTGACAGAGTGGGGTCAGTCTGCTCTTCCCTGGGTGTGTTACATTGACAGAGTGGGGTCAGTCTGCTCTTCCCTGGGTTTGTTACATTGACAGAGTGGGGTCAGTCTGCTCTTCCCTGGGTGTGTTACAGTGACAGAGTGTGGTCAGTCTGCTCTTCCCAGGGTGTGTTACATTGAAAGAGTGGGGTCAGTCTGCTCTTCCCTGGGTGTGTTACATTGACAGAGTGGGGTCAGTCTGCTCTTCCCTGGGTGTGTTACATTGACAGAGTGCGGTCAGTGTGCTCTTCCCTGGGTGCGTGACATTGACAGAGTGGGGTCAGTCTGCTCTTCACTGGGTGTGTTACATTGACAGAGTGGGGTCAGTCTGCTCTTCCCTGGGTGCGTGACATTGACAGAGTGGGGAAAGTCTGCTCTTCCCTCGGTGTTTTACCTTGACAGAGTGGGGTCAGTCTGCTCTTCCCTGGGTGTGTTACATTGACAGAGTGGGGACAGTCTGCTCTTCCCTGGGTGTGTTACATTGACAGAGTGAGGTCAGTCTGCTCTACCCTGGGTGTATTACATTGACAGATTGGGGTCAGTCTACTCTTCCCTGGGTGTCTTACATTGACAGAGTGGGGTCAGTCTGCTCTTCCCTGGGTGTGTTACATTGACAGAGTGGGGTCAGTCTGCTCTTCCCTGGGTGTGATATACTGACAGAGTGGAGTCAGTCTGCTCTTCCCTGGGTTTGTTACATTAACACAGTGGGGTCAGTCTGTTTTTCCCTGGGTGTGTTACATTGACAGATTGGGGTCAGTCTGCTCTTTCCTGGCTGTGTTACATTGACAGAGTTGGCTCAGTCTGCTCTTTTATGGGTGGGTTACATTGACTGAGTGTGGTCAGTCTGCTCTTCCCTGGGTGTGTTACTTTGACACAGTGGGGTCAGTCTGCTCTTCCCTGGGAGGGTTACATTGACAGAGTTTGGTCAGTCTTCTCTTCCCTGGGTGTGTTACGTTGACTGATTGGGGTCAGTCTGCTCTTCCCCAAGTGTGTTACATTGACACAGTGGGGTCAGTCTGCTCTTCCCTTGGTGTGTTACAATGACAGAGTGGGGTCAGTGCTCACTTCCCTGGGTGTGTTACATTGACAGAGTGGGGGTCAGTCTGCTCTTCCCAGGGTGTGTTGCATTGACAGAGTGTGGTCAGTCTGCTCTTCCCAGGGCGTGTCACATTGACAGAGTGGGGTCAGTCTGCTCTTTTATGGGTGGGTTACATTGACTGAGTGGGGTCAGTCTGCTCTTCCCTGGGTGTTTTACATTGACAGAGAGGGGTTAGTCTGTTATTCCCTGGGTGTGTTACATTGACAGAGTGGGTTCAGTCTGCTCTTCCCTGGGTGTGTTACATTGACAGCGTGGGGACAGTCTTATCTCCCAGGGTTTGTTACATTGACAGAGTGGGGTCAGTCTGCTCTTCCCTTGCTGTGTTACAATGACAGAGTGCGGTCAGTGTACACTTCCCTGTGTGTGTTACATTGACAGAGTGGGGGTCAGTCTGCTCTTCCCAGGGTGTGTTACATTGACAGAGTGTGGTCAGTCTGCTCTTCCCAGGGCGAGTCACATTGACAGAGTGGGGTCAGTCTGCTCTTTTATGGGTGGGTTACATTGACAGAATGAATTCAGTCTGCTCTTCCCTGCGTGTGTTACATTTTCAGAGTGTGGTCAGTCTGATCTTCCCTGGTTGTGTAACATTGACAGAGTGAGTTCAGTCTGCTCTTCCCTGGGTGTGTTACATTGACAGAGTGGGGTCAGTCTGCTCTTCCCTGGGTGTGTTACATTGACAGAGTGAGGTCAGTCTGCTCTTCCCTGGGTTTGTTACATTGACAGAGTGGGCTCAGTCTTCTCTTCCCTGGGTGTGTTACATTGACTGATTGGGGTCAGTCTGCTATTCCCTGAGTGTGTTACATTGACAAAGTGGGGTCAGTCTGTTCTTCCTTGGGTGTGTTAAATTGACTGTGTTGGGTCAGTCTGCTCTTCCCTGGGTGTGTTACATTGACAGAGTGGCGTCAGTCTGTTCTTCCCTGGGAGTGTTACAGTGACAGGGTGGTGTCAGTCTGCTCTCCCCTGGGTGTGTTCCATTGACAGAGTGGGGTCAGTCTGCTCTTCCCTGGGTGTGTTAAATTGACAAAGTGGGGTCAGTCTGTTCTTCCCTTGGTGTGTTACATTGACAGAGTGGTATCTGTCTGCTCTTCCCTGGGTGTATTACAATGACAGAGTGGGGTCAATGTGCACTTCACTGGGTGGGTTACATTGACAGAGTGGGGTAAGTCTGCAGTTCACTGTGTGAGTAACTTTGCAGAAGAGGTCATTCTGCTCTTCTCTGGGTGTGTTACATTGACAGAGTGAGGTCAGTCTGCTCTTCCCTGGGTTTGTTACATTGACAGAGTTTGGTCAGTCTGCTCTTCCCTGGGTGTGTTACATTGACAGAGTTGGGTCAGTGTGCTCTTCCCAGGGCGTGTCACATTGACAGAGTGGGGACAGTCTGCTCTTTTTTGGTTGGGTTACATTGACAGAGTGGGGTCAGTCTGTTCTTCCCTGGGTGTGTTACATTGATTGAGTGGGTTCAGTCTGCTCTTCCCTGGGTGTGTTACATTGACAGAGTGGGGTCAGTCTGTTCTCCCAGGGTTTGTTACATTGCAAGAGTGGGGTCAGTCTGCTCTTCCCTTGCTGTGTTACAATGACAGAGTGGGGTCAGTGTGCACTTCCCTGTGTGTGTTACATTGACAGAGTGGGGGTCAGTCTGCTCTTCCCAGGGTGTGTTACATTGACAGAGTGAGGTCAGTCTGCTCTTCCCTGGGTGAGTTACATTGACCGGGTTGGTTCAGTCTGCTCTCCCCTGGGTGTGATACATTGACAGAGTGTGGTCAGACTGCTATTCCCTGTGTATGTTACATTGAGAAAGTGGGGTGTGTCTGCTATTCCCAGGGTGTGTTACATTGACAGAGTGAGGTCAGTCTGCTCTTCCCTGGGTTTGTTACATTGACAGAGTTTGGTCAGTCTGCTCTTCCCTGGGTGTGTTACATTGACAGAGTTGGGTCAGTGTGCTCTTCCCAGGGCGTGTCACATTGACAGAGTGGGGACAGTCTGCTCTTTTATGGGTGGGTGACATTTACAGAGTGGGGTCAGTCTGCTCTTCCCTGGGTGTGTTACATTGACAGAGTGAGTTCAGTCTGCTCTTCCCTGGGTGAGTTACATTGCAAGAGTGGGGTCAGTCTGCTCTTCCCTTGCTGTGTTACAATGACAGAGTGGGGTCAGTGTGCACTTCCCTGTGTGTGTTACATTGACAGAGTGGGGGTCAGTCTGCTCTTCCCAGGGTGTGTTACATTGACAGAGTGAGGTCAGTCTGCTCTTCCCTGGGTGAGTTACATTGACCGGGTTGGTTCAGTCTGTTCCTCCCTTGGTGTGTTACATTGACAGAGTGGGGTCAGTCTACTCTTCCCAGGGTGTGTTACATTGACAGAGGGGGGTCAGTCTGCTCTTCCCAGGGTGTGTTACATTGACAGAGTGGGGTCAGTCTGCTCTTCCCTGGGTGTGTTACATTGACAGAGTGCGGTCAGTGTGCTCTTCCCTGGGTGCGTGACATTGACAGAGTGGGGTCAGTCTGCTCTTCACTGGGTGTGTTACATTAACAGAGTGGGGTCAGTCTGCTCTTCGCTGGGTGCGTGACATTGACAGAGTGGGGTAAGTCTGCTCTTCCCTCGGTGTTTTACATTGACAGAGTGGGGTCAGTCTGCTCTTCCCTGGGTGTGTTACATTGACAGAGTGGGGACAGTCTGCTTGTCCCTGGGTGTGTTACATTGACAGAGTGAGGTCAGTCTGCTCTACCCTGGGTGTATTACATTGACAGATTGGGGTCAGTCTACTCTTCCCTGGGTGTCTTACATTGACAGAGTGGGGTCAGTCTGCTCTTCCCTGGGTGTGTTACATTGACAGAGTGGGGTCAGTCTGCTCTTCCCTGGGTGTGATATACTGACAGAGTGGGGTCAGTCTGCTCTTCCCTGGGTGTGTTACATTAACACAGTGGGGTCAGTCTGTTTTTCCCTGGGTGTGTTACATTGACAGATTGGGGTCAGTCTGCTCTTTCCTGGCTGTGCTACACTGACAGAGTGGGCTCAGTCTGCTCTTTTATGGGTGGGTTACATTGACTGAGTGTGGTCAGTCTGCTCTTCCCTGGGTGTGTTACATTGACAGAGTGGGGTCAGTCTGCTCTTCCCTGGGAGGGTTACATTGACAGAGTGGGGTCAGTCTTCTCTTCCCTGGGTGTGTTACGTTGACTGATTGGGGTCAGTCTGCTCTTCCCCAAGTGTGTTCCATTGACACAGTGGGGTCAGTCTGCTCTTCCCTAGGTGTGTTACAATGACAGAGTGGTGTCAGTGCGCACTTCCCTGGGTGTGTTACATTGACAGAGTGGGGGTCAGTCTGCTCTTCCCAGGGTGTGTTGCATTGACAGAGTGTGGTCAGTCTGCTCTTCCCAGGGCGTGTCACATTGACAGAGTGGGGTCAGTCTGCTCTTTTATGGGTGGGTTACATTGACAGAATGGGGTCAGTCTGCTCTTCCCTGGGTGTTTTACATTGACAGAGTGGGGTCAGTCTGCTCTTCCCTGGGTGTGTTACATTGACAGAGTGGGGTCAGTCTGCTCTTCCCTGGGTTTGTTACATTGACAGAGTGGGGTCAGTCTGCTCTTCCCTGGGTGTGTTACAGTGACAGAGTGTGGTCAGTCTGCTCTTCCCCGGTTGTGTTACATTGACAGAGTGGGGTCAGTCTGCTCTTCCCAGGGTGTGTTACATTGACAGAGTGGGGTCAGTCTGCTCTTCCCTGGGTGTGTTACATTGACAGAGTGCGGTCAGTGTGCTCTTCCCTGGGTGCGTGACATTGACAGATTGGGGTCAGTCTGCTCTTCACTGGGTGTGTTACATTGACAGAGTGGGGTCAGTCTGCTCTTCCCTGGGTGCGTGACATTGACAGAGTGGGGAAAGTGTGCTCTTCCCTCGGTGTTTTACCTTGACAGAGTGGGGTCAGTCTGCTCTTCCCTGGGTGTGTTACATTGACAGAGTGGGGACAGTCTGCTCTTCCCTGGGTGTGTTACATTGACAGAGTGAGGTCAGTCTGCTCTACCCTGGGTGTATTACATTGACAGATTGGGGTCAGTCTACTCTTCCCTGGGTGTCTTACATTGACAGAGTGGGGTCAGTCTGCTCTTCCCTGGGTGTGTTACATTGACAGAGTGGGGTCAGTCTGCTCTTCCCTGGGTGTGATATACTGACAGAGTGGGGTCAGTCTGCTCTTCCCTGGGTGTGTTACATTAACACAGTGGGGTCAGTCTGTTTTTCCCTGGGTGTGTTACATTGACAGATTGGGGTCAGTCTGCTCTTTCCTGGCTGTGTTACATTGACAGAGTGGGCTCAGTCTGCTCTTTTATGGGTGGGTTACATTGACTGAGTGTGGTCAGTCTGCTCTTCCCTGGGTGTGTTACTTTGACACAGTGGGGTCAGTCTGCTCTTCCCTGGGAGGGTTACATTGACAGAGTTTTGTCAGTCTTCTCTTCCCTGGGTGTGTTACGTTGACTGATTGGGGTCAGTCTGCTCTTCCCCAAGTGTGTTACATTGACACAGTGGGGTCAGTCTGCTCTTCCCTTGGTGTGTTACAATGACAGAGTGGTGTCAGTGCTCACTTCCCTGGGTGTGTTACATTGACAGAGTGGGGGTCAGTCTGCTCTTCCCAGGGTGTGTTGCATTGACAGAGTGTGGTCAGTCTGCTCTTCCCAGGGCGTGTCACATTGACAGAGTGGGGTCAGTCTGCTCTTTTATGGGTGGGTTACATTGACTGAGTGGGGTCAGTCTGCTCTTCCCTGGGTGTTTTACATTGACAGAGAGGGGTTAGTTTGTTCTTCCCTGGGTGTGTTACATTGACAGAGTGGGTTCAGTCTGCTCTTCCCTGGGTGTGTTACATTGACAGCGTGGGGACAGTCTTATCTCCCAGGGTTTGTTACATTGACAGAGTGGGGTCAGTCTGCTCTTCCCTTGCTGTGTTACAATGACAGAGTGCGGTCAGTGTACACTTCCCTGTGTGTGTTACATTGACAGAGTGGGGGTCAGTCTGCTCTTCCCAGGGTGTGTTACATTGACAGAGTGTGGTCAGTCTGCTCTTCCCAGGGCGAGTCACATTGACAGAGTGTGGTCAGTCTGCTCTTTTATGGGTGGGTTACATTGACAGAATGAATTCAGTCTGCTCTTCCCTGCGTGTGTTACATTTTCAGAGTGTGGTCAGTCTGATCTTCCCTGGTTGTGTAACATTGACAGAGTGAGTTCAGTCTGCTCTTCCCTGGGTGTGTTACATTGACAGAGTGGGGTGAGTCTGCTCTTCCCTGGGTGTGTTACATTGACAGAGTGAGGTCAGTCTGCTCTTCCCTGGGTTTGTTACATTGACAGAGTGGGCTCAGTCTTCTCTTCCCTGGGTGTGTTACATTGACTGATTGGGGTCAGTCTGCTATTCCCTGAGTGTGTTACATTGACAGAGTGGGGTCAGTCTGTTCTTCCTTGGGTGTGTTAAATTGACTGTGTTGGGTCAGTCTGCTCTTCCCTGGGTGTGTTACATTGACAGAGTGGCGTCAGTCTGTTCTTCCCTGGGAGTGTTACAGTGACAGGGTGGTGTCAGTCTGCTCTCCCCTGGGTGTGTTCCATTGACAGAGTGGGGTCAGTCTGCTCTTCCCTGGGTGTGTTAAATTGACAAAGTGGGGTCAGTCTGTTCTTCCCTTGGTGTGTTACATTGACAGAGTGGTATCTGTTTGCTCTTCCCTGGGTGTGTTACAATGACAGAGTGGGGTCAATGTGCACTTCACTGGGTGGGTTACATTGACAGAGTGGGGTAAGTCTGCAGTTCACTGTGTGAGTAACTTTGCAGAAGAGGTCATTCTGCTCTTCTCTGGGTGTGTTACATTGACAGAGTGAGGTCAGTCTGCTCTTCCCTGGGTTTGTTACATTGACAGAGTTTGGTCAGTCTGCTCTTCCCTGGGTGTGTTACATTGACAGAGTTGGGTCAGTGTGCTCTTCCCAGGGCGTGTCACATTGACAGAGTGGGGACAGTCTGCTCTTTTTTGGTTGGGTTACATTGACAGAGTGGGGTCAGTCTGTTCTTCCCTGGGTGTGTTACATTGATTGAGTGGGTTCAGTCTGCTCTTCCCTGGGTGTGTTACATTGACAGAGTGGGGTCAGTCTGACCTTCCCTGGGTTTGTTACATTGACAGAGTGGGGTCAGTCTGCTCTTCCCTGGGTGTGTTACAGTGACAGAGTGGGGTCAGTCTGCTCTTCCCAGGGTGTGTTACATTGACAGAGTGGGGTCAGTCTGATCTTCCCTGGTTGTGTTACATTGACAGAGTGGGGTCAGTCTGACCTTCCCTGGGTTTGTTACATTGACAGAGTGGGGTCAGTCTGCTCTTCCCTGGGTGTGTTACAGTGACAGAGTGGGGTCAGTCTGCTCTTCCCAGGGTGTGTTACATTGACAGAGAGGGGTCAGTCTGCTCTTCCCAGGGTGTGTTACATTGACAGAGTGGGGTCAGTCTGCTCTTCCCTGGGTGTGTTACATTGACAGAGTGAGGTCAGTGTGCTCTTCCCTGGGTGCGTGACATTGACAGAGTGGGGTCAGTCTGCTCTTCACTGGGTGTGTTACATTGACAGAGTGGGGTCAGTCTGCTCTTCCCTGGGTGCGTGACATTGACAGAGTGGGGTAAGTCTGCTCTTCCCTCGGTGTTTTACATTGACAGAGTGGGGTCAGTCTGCTCTTCCCTGGGTGTGTTACATTGACAGAGAGGGGACAGTCTGCTCTTCCCTGGGTGTGTTACATTGACAGAGTGAGGTCAGTCTGCTCTACCCTGGGTGTATTACATTGACAGATTGGGGTCAGTCTACTCTTCCCTGGGTGTCTTACATTGACAGAGTGGGGTCAGTCTGCTCTTCCCTGGGTGTGTTACATTGACAGAGTGGGGTCAGTCTGCTCTTCCCTGGGTGTGATATACTGACAGAGTGGGGTCAGTCTGCTCTTCCCTGGGTGTGTTACATTAACACAATGGGGTCAGTCTGTTTTTCCCTGGGTGTGTTACATTGACAGATTGGGGTCAGTCTGCTCTTTCCTGGCTGTGTTACATTGACAGAGTGGGCTCAGTCTGCTCTTTTATGGGTGGGTTACATTGACTGAGTGTGGTCAGTCTGCTCTTCCCTGGGTGTGTTACATTGACAGAGTGGGGTCAGTCTGCTCTTCGCTGGGAGGGTTACATTGACAGAGTGGGGTCAGTCTTCTCTTCCCTGGGTGTGTTACGTTGACTGATTGGGGTCAGTCTGCTCTTCCCCAAGTGTGTTCCATTGACACAGTGGGGTCAGTCTGCTCTTCCCTAGGTGTGTTACAATGACAGAGAGGTGTCAGTGCGCACTTCCCTGGGTGTGTCACATTGACAGAGTGGGGTCAGTCTGCTCTTTTATGGGTGGGTTACATTGACAGAATGGGGTCAGTCTGCTCTTCCCAGGGTGTGTTACATTGACAGAGTGGGGTCAGTCTGCTCTTCCCAGGGTGTGTTACATTGACAGAGTGGGGTCAGTCTGCTCTTCCCTGGGTGTGTTACATTGACAGAGTGCGGTCAGTGTGCTCTTCCCTGGGTGCGTGACATTGACAGAGTGGGGTCAGTCTGCTCTTCACTGGGTGTGTTACATTGACAGAGTGGGGTCAGTCTGCTCTTCCCTGGGTGCGTGACATTGACAGAGTGGGGTAAGTCTGCTCTTCCCTCGGTGTTTTACCTTGACAGAGTGGGGTCAGTCTGCTCTTCCCTGGGTGTGTTACATTGACAGAGTGGGGACAGTCTGCTCTTCCCTGGGTGTGTTACATTGACAGAGTGAGGTCAGTCTGCTCTACCCTGGGTGTATTACATTGACAGATTGGGGTCAGTCTACTCTTCCCTGGGTGTCTTACATTGACAGAGTGGGGTCAGTCTGCTCTT
The DNA here is from genome assembly GCF_047496795.1 of Chiloscyllium punctatum. Classification (NCBI taxonomy): domain Eukaryota; kingdom Metazoa; phylum Chordata; class Chondrichthyes; order Orectolobiformes; family Hemiscylliidae; genus Chiloscyllium; species Chiloscyllium punctatum. The sequence goes on along the minus strand of NC_092788.1, from coordinate 16,617,726 downwards.
CCCTAGGTGTGTTACATTGACAGAGTGGGGTCAGTCTGCTCTTCCCTGGGTGTGATATGCTGACAGAGTGGGGTCAGTCTGCTCTTCCCTGGGTGTGTTACATTAACACAGTGGGGTCAGTCTGTTTTTCCCTGGGTGTGTTACATTGACAGATTGGGGTCAGTCTGCTCTTTCCTGGCTGTGTTACATTGACAGAGTGGGCTCAGTCTGCTCTTTTATGTGTGGGTTACATTGACTGAGTGTGGTCAGTCTGCTCTTCCCTGGGTGTGTTACTTTGACACAGTGGGGTCAGTCTGCTCTTCCCTGGGAGGGTTACATTGACAGAGTGGGGTCAGTCTTCTCTTCCCTGGGTGTGTTACGTTGACTGATTGGGGTCAGTCTGCTCTTCCCCAAGTGTGTTACATTGACAGATTGGGGTCAGTCTGCTCTTTCCTGGCTGTGCTACACTGACAGAGTGGGCTCAGTCTGCTCTTTTATGGGTGGGTTACATTGACTGAGTGTGGTCAGTCTGCTCTTCCCTGGGTGTGTTACATTGACAGAGTGGGGTCAGTCTGCTCTTCCCTGGGAGGGTTACATTGACAGAGTGGGGTCAGTCTTCTCTTCCCTGGGTGTGTTACGTTGACTGATTGGGGTCAGTCTGCTCTTCCCCAAGTGTGTTCCATTGACACAGTGGGGTCAGTCTGCTCTTCCCTAGGTGTGTTACAATGACAGAGTGGTGTCAGTGCGCACTTCCCTGGGTGTGTTACATTGACAGAGTGGGGGTCAGTCTGCTCTTCCCAGGGTGTGTTGCATTGACAGAGTGTGGTCAGTCTGCTCTTCCCAGGGCGTGTCACATTGACAGAGTGGGGTCAGTCTGCTCTTTTATGGGTGGGTTACATTGACAGAATGGGGTCAGTCTGCTCTTCCCTGGGTGTTTTACATTGACAGAGTGGGGTCAGTCTGCTCTTCCCTGGGTGTGTTACATTGACAGAGTGGGGTCAGTCTGCTCTTCCCTGGGTTTGTTACATTGACAGAGTGGGGTCAGTCTGCTCTTCCCTGGGTGTGTTACAGTGACAGAGTGTGGTCAGTCTGCTCTTCCCCGGTTGTGTTACATTGACAGAGTGGGGTCAGTCTGCTCTTCCCAGGGTGTGTTACATTGACAGAGTGGGGTCAGTCTGCTCTTCCCTGGGTGTGTTACATTGACAGAGTGCGGTCAGTGTGCTCTTCCCTGGGTGCGTGACATTGACAGATTGGGGTCAGTCTGCTCTTCACTGGGTGTGTTACATTGACAGAGTGGGGTCAGTCTGCTCTTCCCTGGGTGCGTGACATTGACAGAGTGGGGAAAGTGTGCTCTTCCCTCGGTGTTTTACCTTGACAGAGTGGGGTCAGTCTGCTCTTCCCTGGGTGTGTTACATTGACAGAGTGGGGACAGTCTGCTCTTCCCTGGGTGTGTTACATTGACAGAGTGAGGTCAGTCTGCTCTACCCTGGGTGTATTACATTGACAGATTGGGGTCAGTCTACTCTTCCCTGGGTGTCTTACATTGACAGAGTGGGGTCAGTCTGCTCTTCCCTGGGTGTGTTACATTGACAGAGTGGGGTCAGTCTGCTCTTCCCTGGGTGTGATATACTGACAGAGTGGGGTCAGTCTGCTCTTCCCTGGGTGTGTTACATTAACACAGTGGGGTCAGTCTGTTTTTCCCTGGGTGTGTTACATTGACAGATTGGGGTCAGTCTGCTCTTTCCTGGCTGTGTTACATTGACAGAGTGGGCTCAGTCTGCTCTTTTATGGGTGGGTTACATTGACTGAGTGTGGTCAGTCTGCTCTTCCCTGGGTGTGTTACTTTGACACAGTGGGGTCAGTCTGCTCTTCCCTGGGAGGGTTACATTGACAGAGTTTTGTCAGTCTTCTCTTCCCTGGGTGTGTTACGTTGACTGATTGGGGTCAGTCTGCTCTTCCCCAAGTGTGTTACATTGACACAGTGGGGTCAGTCTGCTCTTCCCTTGGTGTGTTACAATGACAGAGTGGTGTCAGTGCTCACTTCCCTGGGTGTGTTACATTGACAGAGTGGGGGTCAGTCTGCTCTTCCCAGGGTGTGTTGCATTGACAGAGTGTGGTCAGTCTGCTCTTCCCAGGGCGTGTCACATTGACAGAGTGGGGTCAGTCTGCTCTTTTATGGGTGGGTTACATTGACTGAGTGGGGTCAGTCTGCTCTTCCCTGGGTGTTTTACATTGACAGAGAGGGGTTAGTTTGTTCTTCCCTGGGTGTGTTACATTGACAGAGTGGGTTCAGTCTGCTCTTCCCTGGGTGTGTTACATTGACAGCGTGGGGACAGTCTTATCTCCCAGGGTTTGTTACATTGACAGAGTGGGGTCAGTCTGCTCTTCCCTTGCTGTGTTACAATGACAGAGTGCGGTCAGTGTACACTTCCCTGTGTGTGTTACATTGACAGAGTGGGGGTCAGTCTGCTCTTCCCAGGGTGTGTTACATTGACAGAGTGTGGTCAGTCTGCTCTTCCCAGGGCGAGTCACATTGACAGAGTGTGGTCAGTCTGCTCTTTTATGGGTGGGTTACATTGACAGAATGAATTCAGTCTGCTCTTCCCTGCGTGTGTTACATTTTCAGAGTGTGGTCAGTCTGATCTTCCCTGGTTGTGTAACATTGACAGAGTGAGTTCAGTCTGCTCTTCCCTGGGTGTGTTACATTGACAGAGTGGGGTGAGTCTGCTCTTCCCTGGGTGTGTTACATTGACAGAGTGAGGTCAGTCTGCTCTTCCCTGGGTTTGTTACATTGACAGAGTGGGCTCAGTCTTCTCTTCCCTGGGTGTGTTACATTGACTGATTGGGGTCAGTCTGCTATTCCCTGAGTGTGTTACATTGACAGAGTGGGGTCAGTCTGTTCTTCCTTGGGTGTGTTAAATTGACTGTGTTGGGTCAGTCTGCTCTTCCCTGGGTGTGTTACATTGACAGAGTGGCGTCAGTCTGTTCTTCCCTGGGAGTGTTACAGTGACAGGGTGGTGTCAGTCTGCTCTCCCCTGGGTGTGTTCCATTGACAGAGTGGGGTCAGTCTGCTCTTCCCTGGGTGTGTTAAATTGACAAAGTGGGGTCAGTCTGTTCTTCCCTTGGTGTGTTACATTGACAGAGTGGTATCTGTTTGCTCTTCCCTGGGTGTGTTACAATGACAGAGTGGGGTCAATGTGCACTTCACTGGGTGGGTTACATTGACAGAGTGGGGTAAGTCTGCAGTTCACTGTGTGAGTAACTTTGCAGAAGAGGTCATTCTGCTCTTCTCTGGGTGTGTTACATTGACAGAGTGAGGTCAGTCTGCTCTTCCCTGGGTTTGTTACATTGACAGAGTTTGGTCAGTCTGCTCTTCCCTGGGTGTGTTACATTGACAGAGTTGGGTCAGTGTGCTCTTCCCAGGGCGTGTCACATTGACAGAGTGGGGACAGTCTGCTCTTTTTTGGTTGGGTTACATTGACAGAGTGGGGTCAGTCTGTTCTTCCCTGGGTGTGTTACATTGATTGAGTGGGTTCAGTCTGCTCTTCCCTGGGTGTGTTACATTGACAGAGTGGGGTCAGTCTGACCTTCCCTGGGTTTGTTACATTGACAGAGTGGGGTCAGTCTGCTCTTCCCTGGGTGTGTTACAGTGACAGAGTGGGGTCAGTCTGCTCTTCCCAGGGTGTGTTACATTGACAGAGTGGGGTCAGTCTGATCTTCCCTGGTTGTGTTACATTGACAGAGTGGGGTCAGTCTGACCTTCCCTGGGTTTGTTACATTGACAGAGTGGGGTCAGTCTGCTCTTCCCTGGGTGTGTTACAGTGACAGAGTGGGGTCAGTCTGCTCTTCCCAGGGTGTGTTACATTGACAGAGAGGGGTCAGTCTGCTCTTCCCAGGGTGTGTTACATTGACAGAGTGGGGTCAGTCTGCTCTTCCCTGGGTGTGTTACATTGACAGAGTGAGGTCAGTGTGCTCTTCCCTGGGTGCGTGACATTGACAGAGTGGGGTCAGTCTGCTCTTCACTGGGTGTGTTACATTGACAGAGTGGGGTCAGTCTGCTCTTCCCTGGGTGCGTGACATTGACAGAGTGGGGTAAGTCTGCTCTTCCCTCGGTGTTTTACATTGACAGAGTGGGGTCAGTCTGCTCTTCCCTGGGTGTGTTACATTGACAGAGAGGGGACAGTCTGCTCTTCCCTGGGTGTGTTACATTGACAGAGTGAGGTCAGTCTGCTCTACCCTGGGTGTATTACATTGACAGATTGGGGTCAGTCTACTCTTCCCTGGGTGTCTTACATTGACAGAGTGGGGTCAGTCTGCTCTTCCCTGGGTGTGTTACATTGACAGAGTGGGGTCAGTCTGCTCTTCCCTGGGTGTGATATACTGACAGAGTGGGGTCAGTCTGCTCTTCCCTGGGTGTGTTACATTAACACAATGGGGTCAGTCTGTTTTTCCCTGGGTGTGTTACATTGACAGATTGGGGTCAGTCTGCTCTTTCCTGGCTGTGTTACATTGACAGAGTGGGCTCAGTCTGCTCTTTTATGGGTGGGTTACATTGACTGAGTGTGGTCAGTCTGCTCTTCCCTGGGTGTGTTACATTGACAGAGTGGGGTCAGTCTGCTCTTCGCTGGGAGGGTTACATTGACAGAGTGGGGTCAGTCTTCTCTTCCCTGGGTGTGTTACGTTGACTGATTGGGGTCAGTCTGCTCTTCCCCAAGTGTGTTCCATTGACACAGTGGGGTCAGTCTGCTCTTCCCTAGGTGTGTTACAATGACAGAGAGGTGTCAGTGCGCACTTCCCTGGGTGTGTCACATTGACAGAGTGGGGTCAGTCTGCTCTTTTATGGGTGGGTTACATTGACAGAATGGGGTCAGTCTGCTCTTCCCAGGGTGTGTTACATTGACAGAGTGGGGTCAGTCTGCTCTTCCCAGGGTGTGTTACATTGACAGAGTGGGGTCAGTCTGCTCTTCCCTGGGTGTGTTACATTGACAGAGTGCGGTCAGTGTGCTCTTCCCTGGGTGCGTGACATTGACAGAGTGGGGTCAGTCTGCTCTTCACTGGGTGTGTTACATTGACAGAGTGGGGTCAGTCTGCTCTTCCCTGGGTGCGTGACATTGACAGAGTGGGGTAAGTCTGCTCTTCCCTCGGTGTTTTACCTTGACAGAGTGGGGTCAGTCTGCTCTTCCCTGGGTGTGTTACATTGACAGAGTGGGGACAGTCTGCTCTTCCCTGGGTGTGTTACATTGACAGAGTGAGGTCAGTCTGCTCTACCCTGGGTGTATTACATTGACAGATTGGGGTCAGTCTACTCTTCCCTGGGTGTCTTACATTGACAGAGTGGGGTCAGTCTGCTCTTCCCTAGGTGTGTTACATTGACAGAGTGGGGTCAGTCTGCTCTTCCCTGGGTGTGATATGCTGACAGAGTGGGGTCAGTCTGCTCTTCCCTGGGTGTGTTACATTAACACAGTGGGGTCAGTCTGTTTTTCCCTGGGTGTGTTACATTGACAGATTGGGGTCAGTCTGCTCTTTCCTGGCTGTGTTACATTGACAGAGTGGGCTCAGTCTGCTCTTTTATGTGTGGGTTACATTGACTGAGTGTGGTCAGTCTGCTCTTCCCTGGGTGTGTTACTTTGACACAGTGGGGTCAGTCTGCTCTTCCCTGGGAGGGTTACATTGACAGAGTGGGGTCAGTCTTCTCTTCCCTGGGTGTGTTACGTTGACTGATTGGGGTCAGTCTGCTCTTCCCCAAGTGTGTCACATTGACACAGTGGGGTCAGTCTGCTCTTCCCTTGGTGTGTTACAATGACAGAGTGGGGTCAGTGCTCACTTCCCTGGGTGTGTTACATTGACAGAGTGGGGGTCAGTCTGCTCTTCCCAGGGTGTGTTGCATTGACAGAGTGTGGTCAGTCTGCTCTTCCCAGGGCGAGTCACATTGACAGAGTGGGGTCAGTCTGCTCTTTTATGGGTGGGTTACATTGACAGAATGAATTCAGTCTGCTCTTCCCTGGGTGTGTTACATTGACTGATTGGGGTCAGTCTGCTATTCCCTGAGTGTTTTACATTGACAGAGTGGGGTCAGTCTGTTCTTCCTTGGGTGTGTTAAATTGACTGTGTTGGGTCAGTCTGCTCTTCCCTGGGTGTGTTACATTGACAGAGTGGCGTCAGTCTGTTCTTCCCTGGGAGTGTTACAGTGACAGGGTGGTGTCAGTCTGCTCTCCCCTGGGTGTGTTCCATTGACAGAGTGGGGTCAGTCTGCTCTTCCCTGGCTGTGTTAAATTGACAAAGTGGGGTCAGTCTGTTCTTCCCTTGGTGTGTTACATTGACAGAGTGGTATCTGTCTGCTCTTCCCTGGGTGTGTTACAATGACAGAGTGGGGTCAATGTGCACTTCACTGGGTTTTTTACATTGACAGAGTTTGGTCAGTCTGCTCTTCCCTGGGTGTGTTACATTGACAGAGTTGGGTCAGTGTGCTCTTCCCAGGGCGTGTCACATTGACAGAGTGGGGACAGTCTGCTCTTTTTTGGTTGGGTTACATTGACAGAGTGGGGTCAGTCTGTTCTTCCCTGGGTGTGTTACATTGATTGAGTGGGTTCAGTCTGCTCTTCCCTGGGTGTGTTACATTGACAGAGTGGGGTCAGTCTGTTCTCCCAGGGTTTGTTACATTGCAAGAGTGGGGTCAGTCTGCTCTTCCCTTGCTGTGTTACAATGACAGAGTGGGGTCAGTGTGCACTTCCCTGTGTGTGTTACATTGACAGAGTGGGGGTCAGTCTGCTCTTCCCAGGGTGTGTTACATTGACAGAGTGAGGTCAGTCTGCTCTTCCCTGGGTGAGTTACATTGACAGGGTTGGTTCAGTCTGCTCTCCCCTGGGTGTGATACATTGACAGAGTGTGGTCAGACTGCTATTCCCTGAGTATGTTACATTGACAGAGTGGGGTGTGTCTGCTCTTCCCATGGTGTGTTACATTGACAGAGTGAGGTCAGTCTGCTCTTCCCTGGCTTTGTTACATTGACAGAGTTTGGTCAGTCTGCTCTTCCCTGGGTGTGTTACATTGACAGAGTTGGGTCAGTGTGCTCTTCCCAGGGCGTGTCACACTGACAGAGTGGGGACAGTCTGTTCTTCCCTGGGTGTATTACATTGACAGAGTGGGGTAGGTCTGTTCTTCCTTGTGTGTGTTACATTGACAGAGTGGGGGTCAGTCTGCTCTTCCCAGGGTGTGTTACATTGACAGAGTGTGGTCAGTCTGCTCTTCCCAGGGCGTGTCACATTGACAGAGTGGGGTCAGTCTGCTCTTTTATGGGTGGGTTACATTGACAGAATGAATTCAGTCTGCTCTTCCCTGGGTGTGTTACATTGACAGAGTGAGGTCAGTCTGCTCTTCCCTGGGTTTGTTACATTGACACAGTGGGGTCAGTCTACTCTTCCCTGGGTGTGTTACATTGACAGAGTTGGGTCAGTGTGCTCTTCCCAGGGCGTGTCACATTGACAGAGTGGGGACAGTCTGCTCTTTTATGGGTGGGTTACATTGACAGAGTGGGGTCAGTCTGCTCTTCCCTGGGTGTGTTACATTGACAGAGTGGGGTGAGTCTGATCTTCCCTGGTTGTGTTACATTGACAGAGTGAGTTCAGTCTGCTCTTCCCTGGGTGTGTTACATTGACAGAGTGGGGTCAGTCTGATTTTCCCTGGGAGGGTTACATTGACAGAGTGGGGTCAGTCTTCTCTTCCCTGGGTGTGTAACATTGACAGATTGGGGTCAGTCTGCTCTTCCCCAAATTTGTTACATTGACACAGTGGGGTCAGTCTGTTCATCCCTGGGTGTGTTACATTGACAGAGTGGGGTCAGTCTGCTCTTCCCTGGCTATGTTACATTGACAGAGTGGGGTCAGTCTGCTCTTCCCTGAGTGTGTTACATTGACAGAGTGGGGTCAGTCTGCTCTTCCCTGGCTATGTTACATTGACAGAGTGGGGTCAGTCTGCTCTTCCCTGGGTGTGTTACATTGACAGAGTGGGGTCAGTCTGCTCTTCCCTGGGTGTGTTTCATTGACAGAGTGGGGTCAGTTTGCTCTTCCCTGGGTGCGTTACATTGACAGAGTGGTGTCAGTCTGCTCTTCCCTGGGTGTGTTACATTGAAAGAGTGGGGTCAGTCTGCCCTTCCCTAGGTGTGTTCCATTGACAGAATGGGGTCAGTCTGTTCTCCCAGGGTTTGTTACATTGACAGTGTGGGGTCAGTCTGTTCTTCCCTGGGTGTGCTACATTGACAGAGTGAGGTCAGTCTGCTCTTCCCAGGGCGTGTCACATTGACAGAGTGGGGTCAATCTGCTCTTCCCTGGGTGGGTAACATTGACAGAGTGTGGTCAGTCTGCTCTTCCCAGGGCGTGTCACATTGACAGAGTGGGGCCAGTCTGCTCTTTTATGGGTGGGTTACATTGACATAGTGGGGTAAATCTGCTATTCCCTGGGTGTGTTACATTGACAGAGTGGGGTCAGTCTGCTCTTCCCTTGGGGGGGTTACATTGACAGAGTGGAGTCAGTCTGTTCTTCCCTGGGTGTGTTACATTGACAGAGTGGGGTCAGTCTGCTCTTCCCTGGGTGTGTTACATTGACTGAGTGGGGTCAGTCTGTTCTTCCCTGAGTGTATTACATTGACAGAGTGGGGTCAGTCTGTTCTTCCCTGGGTGTGTTACATTGACAGAGTGGGTTCAGTCTGCTCTTCCCTGGGTGTGTTACATTGACAGAGTGGGGTCAGTCTGTTCTCCCAGAGTGTGTTACATTGACAGAGTGGGGTCAGTCTGATCTTCCCTGGTTGTGTTACATTGACAGAGTGGGGTCAGTCTGACCTTCCCTGGTTGTGTTACATTGACAGAGTGGGGTCAGTCTGATCTTCCCTGGTTGTGTTACATTGATAGAGTGAGTTCAGTCTGCTCTTCCCTGGGTGTGTTACTTTGACAGAGTGTGGTCAGTCTGCTCTTCCCTGGGAGGGTTACATTGACAGAGTGGGGTCTGTCTTCTCTTCCCTGGGTGTGTTACATTGACAGATTGGGGTCAGTCTGCTCTTCCCCAAGTTTGTTACATTGACACAGTGGGGTCAGTCTGTTCTTCCCTGGGTGTGTTACATTGACAGAGTGGGGTCAGTCTGCTCTTCCCTGGCTATGTTACATTGACAGAGTGGGGTCAGTCTGCTCTTCCCTGGATGTGTTACATTGACAGAGTTGGGTCAGTCTGCTCTTCCCTGGGTGTGTTACATTGACAGAGTGGGGTCAATCTGCTCTTCCCTGGGTGGGTAACATTGTCAGAGTGGGGTCAGTCTGCTCTTCCCTGGGTTTGTTTCATTGACAGAGTGGGATCGGTTTGCTCTCCCCTGTGTGTGTTACATTGACAGAGTGGTGTCAGTCTGCTCTTCCCTGGGTGTGTTACATTGACAGAGTGGGGTCAGTCTGCCCTTCCCTAGGTTTGTTCCATTGACAGAGTGGGGTCAGTCTGTTCTCCCAGGGTTTGTTACATTGACAGAATGGGGTCAGTCTGTTCTTCCTTGGGTGTGTTACATTGACAGAGTGAGGTCAGTCTGCTCTTCCCTGGGTGTGTTACATTGACAGAGTGGGGTCAGTCTGCTCTTCCCTGGGGGGGTTACATTGAGAGAGTGGAGTCAGTCTGTTCTTCCCTGGGTGTGTTACATTGACAGAGTGGGGTCAGTCTGCTCTTCCCTGGGTGTGTTACATTGACTGAGTGGGGACAGTCTGTTCTTCCCTGGGTGTATTACATTGACAGAGTGGGGTCAGTCTGTTCTTCCCTGTGTGTGTTACATTGACAGAGTGGGTTCAGTCTGCTCTTCCCTGGGTGTGTTACATTGACAGAGTGGGGTCGGTCTGTTCTTCCAGGGTTTGTTACATTGACAGAGTGGGGTCAGTCTGCTCTTCCCTTGCTGTGTTTCAATGACAGAGTGGCGTCAGTGTGCACTTCCTTGTTTGTGTTACATTGACAGAGTGGGGGTCAGTCTGCTCTTCCGAGGGTGTGTTACATTGACAGAGTGTGGTCAGTCTGCTCTTCCCAGGGCGTGTCACATTGACAGAGTGGGGTCAGTCTGCTCTTTTATGGGTGGGTTACATTGACAGAATGAATTCAGTCTGCTCTTCCCTGCGTGTGTTACATTGACAGAGTGTGGTCAGTCTGATCTTCCCTGGTTGTGTTACATTGACAGAGTGAGTTCAGTCTGCTCTTCCCTGGGTGTGTTACATTGACAGAGTGGGGTCAGTCTGCTCTTCCCTGGGTGTGTTACATTGACAGAGTGAGGTCAGTCTGCTCTTCCCTGGGTTTGTTACATTGACACAGTGGGGTCAGTCTTCTCTTCCCTGGGTGTGTTACATTGACCGATTGGGGTCAGTCTGCTCTTCCCTGAGTGTGTTACATTGTCAGAGTGGGGTCAGTCTGTTCTTCCTTGGTTGTGTTAAATTGACAGTGTTGGGTCAGTCTGCTCCTCCCTGGGTGTGTTACATTGACAGAGTGGGGTCAGTTTGCTCTTCCCTGGGTGTGTTACATTGACAGAGTGGGGTCAATCTGCTCTTCCCTGGGTGTGTTTCATTGACAGAGTGGGGTCAGTTTGCTCTTCCCTGGGTGTGTTACATTGACAGAGTGGTGTCAGTCTGCTCTTCCCTGGGTGTGTTACATTGACAGAGTGAGGTTAGTCTGCCCTTCCCTAGGTGTGTTCCATTGACAGAGTGGCGTCAGTCTGTTCTCCCAGGGTTTGTTACATTGACAGAGTGGGGTCAGTCTGTTCTTCCCTGGGTGTTTTACATTGACAGAGTGGGGTCAGTCTGCTCTTCCCTGGAGGGTTACATTGACAGAGTGGGGTCAGTCTTCTCTTCCCTGGGTGTGTTACATTGACAGATTGGGGTCAGTCTGCTCTTCCCCAAGTTTGTTACATTGACACAGTGGGGTCAGTCTGTTCTTCCCTGGGTGTGTTACATTGACAGAGTGGGGTCAGTCTGCTCTTCTCTGTGTGTGTAACATTGACAGAGTGGTGTCAGTCTGCTCTTCCCTGGGTGTGTTACATTGACAGAGTGAGGTTAGTCTGCCCTTCCCTAGGTGTGTTCCATTGACAGAGTGGCTTGAGTCTGTTCTCCCAGGGTTTGTTACATTGACAGAGTGGGGTCAGTCTGCTCTTCCCTGGGTGTGTTACATTGACAGAGTGGGGTCAGTCTGCTCTTCCCTGGTTGTGTTACATTGACAGAGTGAGTTCAGTCTGCTCTTCCCTGGCTGTGTTACATTGACAGAGTGGGGTCAGTCTGCTCTTCGCTGGGAGGGTTACATGACAGAGTGGGGTAAGTCTGTTCTCCCATTGTGTGTTACATTGACATAGTGGGGTCAGTCTGCTCTTACCTGGGTGTGTTACAATGACAGAGTGGGGTCAGTGTGCACATCACTGGGTTGGTTACATTGACATAGTGGGGTAAGTCTGCAGTTCACTGTGTGAGTAATTTTGCAGAACAGGACATTCTGCTCTTCTCTGGGTGGGTTACATTGACAGAGTGAGGTCAGTCTGCTCTTCCCTGGGTTTGTTACATTGACAGAGTTTGGTCAGTCTGCTCTTCCCTGGGTGTGTTACATTGACTGAGTTGGGTCAGTGTGCTCTTCCCAGGGCGTGTCACATTGACAGAGTGGGGACAGCCTGCTCTTTTATGGGTGGGTCACATTGACAGAGTGGGGTCAGTCTGCTCTTCCCTGGGTGTGTTACATTGACAGAGTGGGGTCAGTCTGATCTTCCCTGGTTGTGTTACATTGACAGAGTGAGTTCAGTCTGCTCTTCCCTGGCTGTGTTACATTGACAGAGTGGGGTCAGTCTGCTCTTCCCTGGGAGGGTTACATTGACAAGTGGGGTCAGTCTTCTCTTCCCTGGGTGTGTTACATTGACAGAGTGGTGTCAGTCTGCCCTTCCCTAGGTGTGTTCCATTGACAGAGTGGCGTCAGTCTGTTCTCCCAGGGTTTGTTACATTGACAGTGTGGGGTCAGTCTGTTCTTCCCTGGGTGTGTTACATTGACAGAGTGAGGTCAGTCTGCTCTTCCCTGTGAGGGTTACATTGACAGAGTGGGGTCAGCTTGCTCTTCCCTGGGTGTGGTACATTGACAGAGTGGGGTCAGTCTGTTCTTCCCTGGGTGTTTTACATTGACAGAGTGGGATCAGTCTGCTCTTCCCTGGGTATGTTACATTGACAGAGTGGGGTCAGTCTGCTCTTCCCTGGGTGTGTTACATTGACAGAGTGGGGTCAGTCTGCTCTTCCCTGGGTGTGTTACATTGACAGAGTGGGGTCAGTCTGTTCTTCCCTGGGTGTGTTACATTGACAGAGTGGGGTCAGTCTGCTCTTCACTGGGTATGTTACATTGACAGAGTGGGGTCAGTCTGCTCTTCCCTGGGTGTGTTACATTGACAGAGTGGGGTCAGTCTGCTCTTCCCTGGGTGTGTTACATTGACAGAGTGGGGTCAATCTGCTCTTCCCTGGGTGTGTTTCATTGACAGAGTGGGGTCAGTTTGCTCTTCCCTGGGTGTGTTAAATTGACAGAGTTGTGTCAGTCTGCTCTTCCCTGGGTGTGTTACATTGACAGAGTGAGGTTTGTCTGCCCTTCCCTAGGTGTGTTCCATTGACAGAGTGGCGTCAGTCTGTTCTCCCAGGGTTTGTTACATTGACAGAGTGGGGTCAGTCTGTTCTTCCCTGGGTGTTTTACATTGACAGAGTGAGGTCAGTCTGCTCTTCCCAGTGAGGGTTACATTGACAGAGTGGGGTCAGCTTGCTCCTCCCTGAGTGTGTTACATTGACAGAGTGGGGTCAGTCTGTTCTTCCCTGGGTTTTTACATTGACAGAGTGGGATCAGTCTGCTCTTCTCTGTGTGTGTAACATTGACAGAGTGGGGTCAGTCTGCTCTTCCCTGGAGGGTTACATTGACAGAGTGGGGTCAGTCTTCTCTTCCCTGGGTGTGTTACATTGACAGATTGGGGTCAGTCTGCTCTTCTCCAAGTTTGTTACATTGACACAGTGGGGTCAGTCTGTTCTTCCCTGGGTGTGTTACATTGACAGAGTGGGGTCAGTCTGCTCTACCCTGGCTGTGTTACATTGACAGAGTGGTGTCAGTCTGCTCTTCCCTGGGTGTGTTACATTGACAGAGTGAGGTTAGTCTGCCCTTCCCGAGGTGTGTTCCAATGACAAAGTGGCGTCAGTCTGTTCTCCCAGGGTTTGTTACATTGACAGAGTGAGGTCAGTCTGTTCTTTCCTGGGTGTTTTACACTGACAGAGTGGGGACAGTCTGCTCTTTTATGGGTGGGTTACATTGACAGAGTGGGGTCAGTCTGATCTTCCCTGGTTGTGTAACATTGACAGAGTGAGTTCAGTCTGCTCTTCCCTGGGTGTGTTACATTGACAGAGTGGGGTCCGTCTTCTCTTCCCTGGGTGTGTTACATTGACAGATTGGGGTCAGTCTGCTCTTCCCCAAGTTTGTTACATTGACACAGTGGGGTCAGTCTGTTCTTCCCTGGGTGTGTTACATTGACAGAGTGGGGTCAGTCTGCTCTTCCCTGGCTGTGTTACATTGACAGAGTGGGGTCAGTCTGCTCTTCCCTGGGTGTTTTACATTGACAGAGTGGGGTCAGTCTGCTCTTCCCTGGTTGTGTTACATTGACAGAGTGGGGTCAGTCTGCTCTTCCCTGGGTGTGTTACATTGACAGAGTGTGATCAATCTGCTCTTCCCTGGGTGGGTAACATTGACAGAGTGGGGTCAGTCTGCTCTTCCCTGGGTGTGTTCCATTGACAGAGTGGGGTCAGTTTGCTCTTCCCTGGGTGTGTTACATTGACAGAGTGGTGTCAGTCTGCTCTTCCCTGGGTGTGTTACATTGACAGAGTGGGGTCAGTCTGCCCTTCCCTAGGTGTGTTCCATTGACAGAGTGGGGTCAGTCTGTTCTCCCAGGGTTTGTTACATTGACAGAGTGGGGTCAGTCTGTTCTTCCCTGGGTGTGTTACATTGACAGAGTGAGGTCAGTCTGCTCTTCCCAGGGCGAGTCACATTGACAGAGTGAGGTCAATCTGCTCTTCCCTGGGTGGGTAACATTGACAGAGTGTGGTCAGTCTGCTCTTCCCAGGGCGTGTCACATTGACAGAGTGTGGCCAGTCTGCTCTTTTATGGGTGTGTTACATTGACAGAGTGGGGTCAGTCTGCTATTCCCTGGGTGCGTTACATTGACAGAGTGGGGTCAGTCTGCTTTTCCCTGGGGGGGTTACATTGACAGAGTGGAGTCAGTCTGTTCTTCCCTGGGTGTGTTACATTGACAGAGTGGGGTCAGTCTGCTCTTCCCGGGGTGTGTTACATTGACTGAGTGGGGTCAGTCTGTTCTTCCCTGGGTGTATTACATTGACAGAGTGGGGTCAGTCTGTTCTTCCCTGGGTGTGTTACATTGACAGAGTGGGTTCAGTCTGCTCTTCCCTGGGTGTGTTACATTGACAGAGTGGGGTCAGTCTGTTCTCCCAGGGTTTGTTACATTGCAAGAGTGGGGTCAGTCTGCTCTTCCCTTGCTATGTTACAATGACAGAGTGGGGTCAGTGTGCACTTCCCTGTGTGTGTTACATTGACAGAGTGTGGTCAGTCTGCTCTTCTCAGGGCGTGTCACATTGACAGAGTGGGGTCAGTCTGCTCTTTTATGGGTGGGTTACATTGACAGAATGAATTCAGTCTGCTCTTCCCTGCGTGTGTTACATTGACAGAGTGTGGTCAGTCTGATCTTCCCTGGTTGTGTTACATTGACAGAGTGAGTTCAGTATGCTCTTCCCTGGGAGGGTTACATTGACAGAGTGGGGTCAGATTGCTCCTCCCTGGGTGTGTTACATTGACAGAGAGGGGTCAGTCTGTTCTTCCCTGGGTGTTTTACATTGACAGAGTGGGATCAGTCTGCTCTTCTCTGTGTGTGTAACATTGACAGAGTGGGGTCAGTCTGCTCTTCCCTGGAGGGTTACATTGACAGAGTGGGGTCAGTCTTCTCTTCCCTGGGTGTGTTACATTGACAGATTGGGGTCAGTCTGCCCTTCCCCAAGTTTGTTACATTGACACAGTGGGGTCAGTCTGTTCTTCCCTGGATGTGTTACATTGACAGAGTGGGGTCAGTCTGCTCTACCCTGGCTGTGATACATTGACAGAGTGGTGTCAGTCTGCTCTTCCCTGGGTGTGTTACATTGACAGAGTGAGGTTAGTCTGCCCTTCCCTAGGTGTGTTCCATTGACAGAGTGGCGTCAGTCTGTTCTCCCAGGGTTTGTTACATTGATAGAGTGGGGTCAGTCTGTTCTTCCCTGGGTGTTTTACATTGACAGAGTGGGGACAGTCTGCTCTTTTATGGGTGGGTTACATTGACAGAGTGGGGTCAGTCTGCTCTTCCCTGGGTGTGTTACATTGACAGAGTGGGGTCAGTCTGATCTTCCCTGGTTGTGTTACATTGAGAGAGAGAGTTCAGTCTGCTCTTCCCTGTGTGTGTTACATTGACAGAGTGGGGTCAGTCTGCTCTTCCCTGGGAGGGTGACATTGACAGAGTGGGGTCAGTCTTCTCTTCCCTGGGTGTGTTACATTGACAGATTGGGGTCAGTCTGCTCTTCCCCAAGTTTGTTACATTGACACAGTGGGGTCAGTCTGTTCTTCCCTGGGTGTGTTACATTGACAGAGTGGGGTCAGTCTGCTCTTCCCTGGCTGTGTTACATTGACAGAGTGGGGTCAATCTGCTCTTCCCTGGGTGGGTAACATTGACAGAGTGGGGTCAGTCTGCTCTTCCATGGGTGTGTTTCATTGACAGAGTGGGGTCAGTCTGCTCTTCCCTGGGTGTGTTACATTGACAGAGTGGGGTCAGTCTGCCCTTCCCTGGGTGTGTTCCATTGACAGAGTGGGGTCAATCTGCTCTTCCCTGGGTGGGTAACATTGACAGAGTGTGGTCAGTCTGCTCTTCCCAGGGCGTGTCACATTGACAGAGTGGGGCCAGTCTGCTCTTTTATGGGTATGTTACATTGACAGAGTGGGGTCAGTCTGCTATTCCCTGGGTGTGTTACATTGACAGAGTGGGGTCAGTCTGCTCTTCCATGGGTGTGTTACATTGACAGAGTGGGTTCAGTCTGCTCTTCCCTGGGTGTGTTACATTGACAGAGTGGGGTCAGTCTGTTCTCCCAGGGTTTGTTACATTGACAGAGTGGGGTCAGTCTGCTCTTCCCTTGCTATGTTACAATGACAGAGTGGGGTCAGTGTGCACTTCCCTGTGTGTGTTACATTGACAGAGTGGGGGTCAGTCTGCTCTTCCCAGGGTGTGTTACATTGACAGAGTGTGGTCAGTCTGGTCTTCCCTGGTTGTGTTACATTGACAGAGTGGGTTCAGTCTGCTCTTCCCTGGGTGTTTTAAATTGACAGAGTGGGGTCAGTCTGTTCTTCCCTTGGTGTGTCACATTGACAGAGTGGGGTCAGTCTACTCTTTTATGGGTGGGTTACATTGACAGAGTGGGGTCAGTCTGCTCTCCCCTGGGTGTGTTACATTGACAGAGTGGGGTCAGTCTGCTCTTCCCTGGGTGTTTTAAATTGACAGAGTGGGGTCAGTGTGTTCTTCCCTTGGTGTGTTACATTGACAGAGTGGTATCTGTCTGCTCTTCCCTGGGTGTGTTACATTGACAGAGTGGGGTCAGTCTGTTCTCCCATTGTGTGTTACATTGACAGAATGCGGTCAGTCTGCTCTTCCCTGGGTGTGTTACAATGACAGAGTGGTGTCAGTGTGCACATCACTGGGTGGGTTACATTGACAGAGTGGGTAAGTCTGCAGTTCACTGTGTGAGTAATTTTGCAGAAGAGGACATTCTGCTCTTCTCTGGGTGGGTTACATTGAAAGAGTGAGGTCAGTCTGCTCTACCCTGGGTTTGTTACATTGACAGACTGAGGTCAGTCTGCTCTTCCCTGGGTGTGTTAGATTGACAGAGTTGGGTCAGTGTGCTCTTCCCAGGGCGTGTCACATTGACAGAGTGGGGTCAGTCTGCTCTTCCCTGGGTTTGTTACATTGACAGAGTGGGGTCAGTCTTCTCTTCCCTGGGTGTGTTACATTGACAGATTGGGGTCAGTCTGCTCTTCCCCAAGTTTGTTACATTGACACAGTGGGGTCAGTCTGCTCTTCCCTGGGTGTGTTACATTGACAGAGTGGGGTCAATCTGCTCTTCCCTGGGTGTGTTTCATTGACAGTGTGGGGTCAGTTTGCTCTTCCCTGGGTGTGTTACATTGAAAGAGTGGTGTCAGTCTGCTCTTCCCTGGGTGTGTTACATTGACAGAGTGAGGTTAGTCTGCCCTTCCCTAGCTGTGTTCCATTGACAGAGTGGCGTCAGTCTGTTCTCCCAGGGTTTGTTACATTGACAGAGTGGGGTCAGTCTGTTTTTCCCTGGGTGTGTTACATTGACAGATTGGGGTCAGTCTGCTCTTCCCTGGCTGTGTGACATTGACAGTGTGGGGTCAGTCTGCTCTTTTATGGGTGGGTTACATTGACAGAGTGGGGTCAATCTGCTCTTCCCTGGGTGTGTTACATTGTCAGAGTGGGGTCAGTCTGCTCTTCCCTGGGAGGGTTACATTGACAGAGTGGGGTCAGTCTGCTCTTCCCCAAGTGTGTAACATTGACAGAGTGGGGTCATTCTGCTCTTCCCTTGGTGTGTGACAATGACAGAGTGGGGTCAGTGCGCACTTCCCTGGGTGTGTTACATTGACGGAGTGGGGGTCAGTCTGCTCTTCCCAGGGTGTGTTGCATTGACAGAGTGTGGTCAGTCTGCTCTTCCCAGGGCGTGTCACATTGACAGAGTGGGGTCAGTCTGTTCTTTTATGGGTGGGTTACATTGACAGAGTGGGGTCAGTCTGTTCTCCCATTGTGTGTTACATTGACAGAGTGGGGTCAGTCTGCTCTTCCCTGGGTGTGTTACAATGACAGAGTGGGGTCAGTGTGCACATCACTGGGTGGGTTACATTGACAGAGTGGGGTAAGTCTGCAGTTCACTGTGTGAGTAATTTTGCAGAAGAGGAAATTCTGCTCTTCTCTGGGTGGGTTACATTGACAGAGTGAGGTCAGTCTGCTCTTCCCTGGGTTTGTTACATTGACAGAGTTTGGTCAGTCTGCTCTTCCCTGGGTGTGTTACATTGACAGAGTTTGGTAAGTGTGCTCTTTCCAGGGCGTGTCACATTGACAGAGTGGGGTCAGTCTGCTCTTCCCTGGGAGGGTTACATTGACAGAGTGGGGTCTGTCTTCTCTTCCCTGGGTGTGTTACATTGACAGATTGGGGTCAGTCTGCTCTTCCCCAAGTTTGTGACATTGACACAGTGGGGTCAGTCTGTTCTTCCCTGGGTGTGTTACATTGACAGAGTGGGGTCAGTCTGCTCTTCCCTGGCTATGTTACATTGACAGAGTGGGGTCAGTCTGCTCTTCCCTGGATGTGTTACATTGACAGAGTGGGGTCAGTCTGCTCTTCCCTGGGTGTGTTACATTGACAGAGTGGGGTCAATCTGCTCTTCCCTGGGTGGGTAACATTGTCAGAGTGGGGTCAGTCTGCTCTTCCCTGGGTTTGTTTCATTGACAGAGTGGGATCAGTTTGCTCTCCCCTGTGTGTGTTACATTGACAGAGTGGTGTCAGTCTGCTCTTCCCTGGGTGTGTTACATTGACAGAGTGGGGTCAGTCTGCCCTTCCCTAGGTGTGTTCCATTGACAGAGTGGGGTCAGTCTGTTCTCCCAGGGTTTGTTACATTGACAGAATGGGGTCAGTCTGTTCTTCCTTGGGTGTGTTACATTGACCGAGTGAGGTCAGTCTGCTCTTCCCAGGGCGTGTCACATTGACAGAGTGGGGTCAATCTGCTCTTCCCTGGGTGGGTAACATTGACAGAGTGTGGTCAGTCTGCTCTTCCCAGGGCGTGTCTCATTGACAGATTGGGGCCAGTCTGCTCTTTTATGGGTGGGTTACATTGACAGAGTGGGGTCAATCTGCTCTTCCCTGGGTGGGTAACATTGTCAGAGTGGGGTCAGTCTGCTCTTCCCTGGGTTTGTTTCATTGACAGAGTGGGATCAGTTTGCTCTCCCCTGTGTGTGTTACATTGACAGAGTGGTGTCAGTCTGCTCTTCCCTGGGGGGGTTACATTGAGAGAGTGGAGTCAGTCTGTTCTTCCCTGGGTGTGTTACATTGACAGAGTGGGGTCAGTCTGCTCTTCCCTGGGTGTTTTAAATTGACAGAGTGGGGTCAGTGTGTTCTTCCCTTGGTGTGTTACATTGACAGAGTGGTATCTGTCTGCTCTTCCCTGGGTGTGTTACATTGACAGAGTGGGGTCAGTCTGTTCTCCCATTGTGTGTTACATTGACAGAGTGCGGTCAGTCTGCTCTTCCCTGGGTGTGTTACAATGACAGAGTGGTGTCAGTGTGCACATCACTGGGTGGGTTACATTGACAGAGTGGGTAAGTCTGCAGTTCACTGTGTGAGTAATTTTGCAGAAGAGGACATTCTGCTCTTCTCTGGGTGGGTTACATTGAAAGAGTGAGGTCAGTCTGCTCTACCCTGGGTTTGTTACATTGACAGACTGAGGTCAGTCTGCTCTTCCCTGGGTGTGTTAGATTGACAGAGTTGGGTCAGTGTGCTCTTCCCAGGGCGTGTCACATTGACAGAGTGGGGTCAGTCTGCTCTTCCCTGGGTTTGTTACATTGACAGAGTGGGGTCAGTCTTCTCTTCCCTGGGTGTGTTACATTGATAGATTGGGGTCAGTCTGCTCTTCCCCAAGTTTGTTACATTGACACAGTGGGGTCAGTCTGCTCTTCCCTGGGTGTGTTACATTGACAGAGTGGGGTCAATCTGCTCTTCCCTGGGTGTGTTTCATTGACAGTGTGGGGTCAGTTTGCTCTTCCCTGGGTGTGTTACATTGAAAGAGTGGTGTCAGTCTGCTCTTCCCTGGGTGTGTTACATTGACAGAGTGAGGTTAGTCTGCCCTTCCCTAGCTGTGTTCCATTGACAGAGTGGCGTCAGTCTGTTCTCCCAGGGTTTGTTACATTGACAGAGTGGGGTCAGTCTGTTTTTCCCTGGGTGTGTTACATTGACAGATTGGGGTCAGTCTGCTCTTCCCTGGCTGTGTGACATTGACAGTGTGGGGTCAGTCTGCTCTTTTATGGTTGGGTTACATTGACAGAGTGGGGTCAATCTGCTCTTCCCTGGGTGTGTTACATTGTCAGAGTGGGGTCAGTCTGCTCTTCCCTGGGAGGGTTACATTGACAGAGTGGGGTCAGTCTGCTCTTCCCCAAGTGTGTAACATTGACAGAGTGGGGTCATTCTGCTCTTCCCTTGGTGTGTGACAATGACAGAGTGGGGTCAGTGCGCACTTCCCTGGGTGTGTTACATTGACGGAGTGGGGGTCAGTCTGCTCTTCCCAGGGTGTGTTGCATTGACAGAGTGTGGTCAGTCTGCTCTTCCCAGGGCGTGTCACATTGACAGAGTGGGGTCAGTCTGTTCTTTTATGGGTGGGTTACATTGACAGAGTGGGGTCAGTCTGTTCTCCCATTGTGTGTTACATTGACAGAGTGGGGTCAGTCTGCTCTTCCCTGGGTGTGTTACAATGACAGAGTGGGGTCAGTGTGCACATCACTGGGTGGGTTACATTGACAGAGTGGGGTAAGTCTGCAGTTCACTGTGTGAGTAATTTTGCAGAAGAGGAAATTCTGCTCTTCTCTGGGTGGGTTACATTGACAGAGTGAGGTCAGTCTGCTCTTCCCTGGGTTTGTTACATTGACAGAGTTTGGTCAGTCTGCTCTTCCCTGGGTGTGTTACATTGACAGAGTTTGGTAAGTGTGCTCTTTCCAGGGCGTGTCACATTGACAGAGTGGGGTCAGTCTGCTCTTCCCTGGGAGGGTTACATTGACAGAGTGGGGTCTGTCTTCTCTTCCCTGGGTGTGTTACATTGACAGATTGGGGTCAGTCTGCTCTTCCCCAAGTTTGTGACATTGACACAGTGGGGTCAGTCTGTTCTTCCCTGGGTGTGTTACATTGACAGAGTGGGGTCAGTCTGCTCTTCCCTGGCTATGTTACATTGACAGAGTGGGGTCAGTCTGCTCTTCCCTGGATGTGTTACATTGACAGAGTGGGGTCAGTCTGCTCTTCCCTGGGTGTGTTACATTGACAGAGTGGGGTCAATCTGCTCTTCCCTGGGTGGGTAACATTGTCAGAGTGGGGTCAGTCTGCTCTTCCCTGGGTTTGTTTCATTGACAGAGTGGGATCAGTTTGCTCTCCCCTGTGTGTGTTACATTGACAGAGTGGTGTCAGTCTGCTCTTCCCTGGGTGTGTTACATTGACAGAGTGGGGTCAGTCTGCCCTTCCCTAGGTGTGTTCCATTGACAGAGTGGGGTCAGTCTGTTCTCCCAGGGTTTGTTACATTGACAGAATGGGGTCAGTCTGTTCTTCCTTGGGTGTGTTACATTGACCGAGTGAGGTCAGTCTGCTCTTCCCAGGGCGTGTCACATTGACAGAGTGGGGTCAATCTGCTCTTCCCTGGGTGGGTAACATTGACAGAGTGTGGTCAGTCTGCTCTTCCCAGGGCGTGTCTCATTGACAGATTGGGGCCAGTCTGCTCTTTTATGGGTGGGTTACATTGACAGAGTGGGGTCAATCTGCTCTTCCCTGGGTGGGTAACATTGTCAGAGTGGGGTCAGTCTGCTCTTCCCTGGGTTTGTTTCATTGACAGAGTGGGATCAGTTTGCTCTCCCCTGTGTGTGTTACATTGACAGAGTGGTGTCAGTCTGCTCTTCCCTGGGGGGGTTACATTGAGAGAGTGGAGTCAGTCTGTTCTTCCCTGGGTGTGTTACATTGACAGAGTGGGGTCAGTCTGCTCTTCCCTGGGTGTGTTACATTGACTGAGTGGGGACAGTCTGTTCTTCCCTGGGTGTATTACATTGACAGAGTGGGGTCAGTCTGTTCTTCCCTGTGTGTGTTACATTGACAGAGTGGGTTCAGTCTGCTCTTCCCTGGGTGTGTTACATTGACAGAGTGGGGTCGGTCTGTTCTTCCAGGGTTTGTTACATTGACAGAGTGGGGTCAGTCTGCTCTTCCCTTGCTGTGTTACAATGACAGAGTGGCGTCAGTGTGCACTTCCTTGTGTGTGTTACATTGACAGAGTGGGGGTCAGTCTGCTCTTCAGAGGTTGTGTTACATTGACAGAGTGTGGTCAGTCTGCTCTTCCCAGGGCGTGTCACATTGACAGAGTGGGGTCAGTCTGCTCTTTTATGGGTGGGTTACATTGACAGAATGAATTCAGTCTGCTCTTCCCTGCGTGTGTTACATTGACAGAGTGTGGTCAGTCTGATCTTCCCTGGTTGTGTTACATTGACAGAGTGAGTTCAGTCTGCTCTTCCCTGGGTGTGTTACATTGACAGAGTGGGGTCAGTCTGCTCTTCCCTGGGTGTGTTACATTGACAGAGTGAGGTCAGTCTGCTCTTCCCTGGGTTTGTTACATTGACACAGTGGGGTCAGTCTTCTCTTCCCTGGGTGTGTTACATTGACCGATTGGGGTCAGTCTGCTCTTCCCTGAGTGTGTTACATTGACAGAGTGGGGTCAGTCTGTTCTTCCTTGGTTGTGTTAAATTGACAGTGTTGGGTCAGTCTGCTCTTCCCTGGGTGTGTTACATTGACAGAGTGGGGTCAGTTTGCTCTTCCCTGGGTGTGTTACATTGACAGAGTTGGGTCAATCTGCTCTTCCCTGGGTGTGTTTCATTGACAGAGTGGGGTCAGTTTGCTCTTCCCTGGGTGTGTTACATTGACAGAGTGGTGTCAGTCTGCTCTTCCCTGGGTGTGTTACATTGACAGAGTGAGGTTAGTCTGCCCTTCCCTAGGTGTGTTCCATTGACAGAGTGGCGTCAGTCTGTTCTCCCAGGGTTTGTTACATTGACAGAGTGGGGTCAGTCTGTTCTTCCCTGGGTGTTTTACATTGACAGTGTTGGGTCAGTCTGCTCTTCCCTGGGTGTGTTACATTGACAGAGTGGGGTCAGTTTGCTCTTCCCTGGAAGGTTACATTGACAGAGTGGGGTCAGTCTTCTCTTCCCTGGATGTGTTACATTGACAGATTGGGGTCAGTCTGCTCTTCCCCAAGTTTGTTACATTGACACAGTGGGGTCAGTCTGTTCTTCCCTGGGTGTGTTACATTGACAGAGTGGGGTCAGTCTGCTCTTCTCTGTGTGTGTAACATTGTCAGAGTGGTGTCAGTCTGCTCTTCCCTGGGTGTGTTACATTGACAGAGTGAGGTTAGTCTGCCCTTCCCTAGGTGTGTTCCATTGACAGAGTGGCTTGAGTCTGTTCTCCCAGGGTTTGTTACATTGACAGAGTGGGGTCAGTCTGCTCTTCCCTGGGTGTGTTACATTGACAGAGTGGGGTCAGTCTGCTCTTCCCTGGTTGTGTTACATTGACAGAGTGAGTTCAGTCTGCTCTTCCCTGGATGTGTTACATTGACAGAGTGGGGTCAGTCTGCTCTTCCCTGGGAGGGTTACATGACAGAGTGGGGTAAGTCTGTTCTCCCATTGTGTGTTACATTGACATAGTGGGGTCAGTCTGCTCTTACCTGGGTGTGTTACAATGACAGAGTGGGGTCAGTGTGCACATCACTGGGTTGGTTACATTGACATAGTGGGGTAAGTCTGCAGTTCACTGTGTGAGTAATTTTGCAGAAGAGGACATTCTGCTCTTCTCTGGGTGTGTTAAATTGACAGAGTGGTGTCAGTCTGTTCTTCCCTGGTTGTTTTACATTGACAGATTGTGGACAGTCTGCTCTTTTATGGG
This sequence comes from Chiloscyllium punctatum, assembly GCF_047496795.1. Lineage (NCBI taxonomy): Eukaryota > Metazoa > Chordata > Chondrichthyes > Orectolobiformes > Hemiscylliidae > Chiloscyllium > Chiloscyllium punctatum. The sequence continues at coordinate 16,593,937 of NC_092788.1, read as the reverse complement.
TGGGGTACATTGACAGAGTGGGGTCAGTCTGCTCTTCCCTGGGTGTGTTACATTGACAGAGTGGGGTCAGTCTGATCTTCCCTGGTTGTGTTACATTGACAGAGGTAGTTCAGTCTGCTCTTCCCTGGGTGTGTTACATTGACAGAGTGGGGTCAGTCTGCTCTTCCCTGGGAGGGTGACATTGACAGAGTGGGGTCAGTCTTCTCTTCCCTGGGTGTGTTACATTGACAGATTGGGGTCAGTCTGCTCTTCCCCAAGTTTGTTACATTGACACAGTGGGGTCAGTCTGTTCTTCCCTGGGTTTGTTACATTGACAGAGTTTGGTCAGTCTGCTCTTCCCTGGGTGTGTTACATTGACTGAGTTGGGTCAGTGTGCTCTTCCCAGGGCGTGTCACATTGACAGAGTGGGGACAGTCTGCTCTTTTATGGGTGGGTTACATTGACAGAGTGGAGTCAGTCTGCTCTTCCCTGGGTGTGTTACATTGACAGAGTGGGGTCAGTCTGATCTTCCCTGGTTGTGTTACATTGACAGAGTGAGTTCAGTCTGCTCTTCCCTGGCTGTGTTACATTGACAGAGTGGGGTCAGTCTGCTCTTCCCTGGGAGGGTTACATTGACAAGTGGGGTCAGTCTTCTCTTCCCTGAGTGTGTTACATTGACAGAGTGGTGTCAGTCTGCCCTTCCCTAGGTGTGTTCCATTGACAGAGTGGCGTCAGTCTGTTCTCCCAGGATTTGTTACATTGACAGTGTGGGGTCAGTCTGTTCTTCCCTGGGTGTGTTACATTGACAGAGTGAGGTCAGTCTGCTCTTCCCTGTGAGGGTTACATTGACAGAGTGGGGTCAGCTTGCTCTTCCCTGGGTGTGTTACATTGACAGAGTGGGGTCAGTCTGTTCTTCCCTGGGTGTTTTACATTGACAGAGTGGGATCAGTCTGCTCTTCTCTGTGTGTGTAACATTGACAGAGTGGGGTCAGTCTGCTCTTCCCCAAGTTTGTTACATTGACAGAGCGGGGTCAGTCTGCTCTTCCGTGGGTGTGTTACATTGACAGAGTGGGGTCAATCTGCTCTTCCCTGGGTGTGTTTCATTGACAGAGTGGGATCAGTTTGCTCTTCCCTGGGTGTGTTAAATTGACAGAGTGGTGTCAGTCTGTTCTTCCCTGGTTGTTTTACATTGACAGAGTGAGGTCAGTCTGCTCTTCCCAGTGAGGGTTACATTGACAGAGTGGGATCAGTCTGCTCTTCTCTGTGTGTGTAACATTGACAGAGTGGGGTCAGTCTTCTCTTCCCTGGGTGTGTTACATTGACAGATTGGGGTCAGTCTGCTCTTCTCCAAGTTTTTTACATTGACACAGTGGGGTCAGTCTGTTCTTCCCTGGGTGTGTTACATTGACAGAGTGGGGTCAGTCTGCTCTACCCTGGCTGTGTTACATTGACAGAGTGGTGTCAGTCTGCTCTTCCCTGGGTGTGTTACATTGACAGAGTGAGGTTAGTCTGCCCTTCCCGAGGTGTGTTCCAATGACAGAGTGGCGTCAGTCTGTTCTCCCAGGCTTTGTTACATTGACAGAGTGGGGTCAGTCTGTTCTTCCCTGGGTGTTTTACATTGACAGATTGGGGACAGTCTGCTCTTTTATGGGTGGGGTACATTGACAGAGTGTGGTCAGTCTGCTCTTCCCTGGGTGTGTTACATTGACAGAGTGGGGTCAGTCTGATCTTCCCTGGTTGTGTTACATTGACAGAGGTAGTTCAGTCTGCTCTTCCCTGGGTGTGTTACATTGACAGATTGGGGTCAGTCTGCTCTTCCCCAAGTTTGTTACATTGACACAGTGGGGTCAGTCTGTTCTTCCCTGGGTGTGTTACATTGACAGAGTGGGGTCAGTCTGCTCTTCCCTGGCTGTGTTACATTGACAGAGTGGGGTCAGTCTGCTCTTCCCTGGGTGTTTTACATTGACAGAGTGGGGTCAGTCTGCTCTTCCCTGGGTGTGTTACATTGACAGAGTGGGGTCAGTCTGCTCTTCCCTGGGTGTGTTACATTGACAGAGTGTGGTCAATCTGCTCTTCCCTGGGTGGGTAACATTGACAGAATGGGGTCAGTCTGCTCTTCCCTGGGTGTGTTCCATTGACAGAGTGGGGTCAGTTTGCTCTTCCCTGGGTGTGTTACATTGACAGAGTGGTGTCAGTCTGCTCTTCCCTGGGTGTGTTACATTGACAGAGTGGGGTCAGTCTGCCCTTCCCTAGGTGTGTTCCATTGACAGAGTGGGGTCAGTCTGTTCTCCCAGGGTTTGTTACATTGACAGAGTGGGGTCAGTCTGTTCTTCCCTGGGTGTGTTACATTGACAGAGTGAGGTCAGTCTGCTCTTCCCAGGGCGTGTCACATTGACAGAGTGAGGTCAATCTGCTCTTCCCTGGGTGGGTATCATTGACAGAGTGTGGTCAGTCTGCTCTTCCCAGGGCGTGTCACATTGACAGAGTGGGGCCAGTCTGCTCTTTTATGGGTGTGTTACATTGACAGAGTGGGGTCAGTCTGCTATTCCCTGGGTGCGTTACATTGACAGAGTGGGGTCAGTCTGCTCTTCCCTGGGGGGGTTACATTGACAGAGTGGAGTCAGTCTGTTCTTCCCTGGGTGTGTTACATTGACAGAGTGGGGTCAGTCTGCTCTTCCCTGGGTGTGTTACATTGACTGAGTGGGGTCAGTCTGTTCTTCCCTGGGTGTATTACATTTACAGAGTGGGGTCAGTCTGTTCTTCCCTGGGTGTGTTACATTGACAGAGTGGGTTCAGTCTGCTCTTCCCTGGGTGTGTTACATTGACAGAGTGGGGTCAGTCTGTTCTCCCAGGGTTTGTTACATTGCAAGAGTGGGGTCAGTCTGCTCTTCCCTTGCTATGTTACAATGACAGAGTGGGGTCAGTGTGCACTTCCCTGTGTGTGTTACATTGACAGAGTGGGGGTCAGTCTGCTCTTCCCAGGGTGTGTTACATTGACAGAGTGTGGTCAGTCTGCTCTTCTCAGGACGTGTCACATTGACAGAGTGGGGTCAGTCTGCTCTTTTATGGGTGGGTTACATTGACAGAATGAATTCAGTCTGCTCTTCCCTGCGTGTGTTACATTGACAGAGTGTGGTCAGTCTGATCTTCCCTGGTTGTGTTCCATTGACAGAGTGTGTTCAGTCTGCTCTTCCCTGGGAGGGTTACATTGACAGAGTGGGGTCAGATTGCTCCTCCCTGGGTGTGTTACATTGACAGAGAGGGGTCAGTCTGTTCTTCCCTGGGTGTTTTACATTGACAGAGTGGGATCAGTCTGCTCTTCTCTGTGTGTGTAACATTGACAGAGTGGGGTCAGTCTGCTCTTCCCTGGAGGGTTACATTGACAGAGTGGGGTCAGTCTTCTCTTCCCTGGGTGTGTTACATTGACAGATTGGGGTCAGTCTGCTCTTCCCCAAGTTTGTTACATTGACACAGTGGGGTCAGTCTGTTCTTCCCTGGGTTTGTTACATTGACAGAGTTTGGTCAGTCTGCTCTTCCCTGGGTGTGTTACATTGACTGAGTTGGGTCAGTGTGCTCTTCCCAGGGCGTGTCACATTGACAGAGTGGGGACAGTCTGCTCTTTTATGGGTGGGTTACATTGACAGAGTGGAGTCAGTCTGCTCTTCCCTGGGTGTGTTACATTGACAGAGTGGGGTCAGTCTGATCTTCCCTGGTTGTGTTACATTGACAGAGTGAGTTCAGTCTGCTCTTCCCTGGCTGTGTTACATTGACAGAGTGGGGTCAGTCTGCTCTTCCCTGGGAGGGTTACATTGACAAGTGGGGTCAGTCTTCTCTTCCCTGAGTGTGTTACATTGACAGAGTGGTGTCAGTCTGCCCTTCCCTAGGTGTGTTCCATTGACAGAGTGGCGTCAGTCTGTTCTCCCAGGGTTTGTTACATTGACAGTGTGGGGTCAGTCTGTTCTTCCCTGGGTGTGTTACATTGACAGAGTGAGGTCAGTCTGCTCTTCCCTGTGAGGGTTACATTGACAGAGTGGGGTCAGCTTGCTCTTCCCTGGGTGTGTTACATTGACAGAGTGGGGTCAGTCTGTTCTTCCCTGGGTGTTTTACATTGACAGAGTGGGATCAGTCTGCTCTTCTCTGTGTGTGTAACATTGACAGAGTGGGGTCAGTCTGCTCTTCCCCAAGTTTGTTACATTGACAGAGCGGGGTCAGTCTGCTCTTCCGTGGGTGTGTTACATTGACAGAGTGGGGTCAATCTGCTCTTCCCTGGGTGTGTTTCATTGACAGAGTGGGGTCAGTTTGCTCTTCCCTGGGTGTGTTAAATTGACAGAGTGGTGTCAGTCTGTTCTTCCCTGGTTGTTTTACATTGACAGAGTGAGGTCAGTCTGCTCTTCCCAGTGAGGGTTACATTGACAGAGTGGGATCAGTCTGCTCTTCTCTGTGTGTGTAACATTGACAGAGTGGGGTCAGTCTTCTCTTCCCTGGGTGTGTTACATTGACAGATTGGGGTCAGTCTGCTCTTCTCCAAGTTTTTTACATTGACACAGTGGGGTCAGTCTGTTCTTCCCTGGGTGTGTTACATTGACAGAGTGGGGTCAGTCTGCTCTACCCTGGCTGTGTTACATTGACAGAGTGGTGTCAGTCTGCTCTTCCCTGGGTGTGTTACATTGACAGAGTGAGGTTAGTCTGCCCTTCCCGAGGTGTGTTCCAATGACAGAGTGGCGTCAGTCTGTTCTCCCAGGCTTTGTTACATTGACAGAGTGGGGTCAGTCTGTTCTTCCCTGGGTGTTTTACATTGACAGATTGGGGACAGTCTGCTCTTTTATGGGTGGGGTACATTGACAGAGTGTGGTCAGTCTGCTCTTCCCTGGGTGTGTTACATTGACAGAGTGGGGTCAGTCTGATCTTCCCTGGTTGTGTTACATTGACAGAGGTAGTTCAGTCTGCTCTTCCCTGGGTGTGTTACATTGACAGATTGGGGTCAGTCTGCTCTTCCCCAAGTTTGTTACATTGACACAGTGGGGTCAGTCTGTTCTTCCCTGGGTGTGTTACATTGACAGAGTGGGGTCAGTCTGCTCTTCCCTGGCTGTGTTACATTGACAGAGTGGGGTCAGTCTGCTCTTCCCTGGGTGTTTTACATTGACAGAGTGGGGTCAGTCTGCTCTTCCCTGGGTGTGTTACATTGACAGAGTGGGGTCAGTCTGCTCTTCCCTGGGTGTGTTACATTGACAGAGTGTGGTCAATCTGCTCTTCCCTGGGTGGGTAACATTGACAGAATGGGGTCAGTCTGCTCTTCCCTGGGTGTGTTCCATTGACAGAGTGGGGTCAGTTTGCTCTTCCCTGGGTATGTTACATTGACAGAGTGGTGTCAGTCTGCTCTTCCCTGGGTGTGTTACATTGACAGAGTGGGGTCAGTCTGCCCTTCCCTAGGTGTGTTCCATTGACAGAGTGGGGTCAGTCTGTTCTCCCAGGGTTTGTTACATTGACAGAGTGGGGTCAGTCTGTTCTTCCCTGGGTGTGTTACATTGACAGAGTGAGGTCAGTCTGCTCTTCCCAGGGCGTGTCACATTGACAGAGTGAGGTCAATCTGCTCTTCCCTGGGTGGGTATCATTGACAGAGTGTGGTCAGTCTGCTCTTCCCAGGGCGTGTCACATTGACAGAGTGGGGCCAGTCTGCTCTTTTATGGGTGTGTTACATTGACAGAGTGGGGTCAGTCTGCTATTCCCTGGGTGCGTTACATTGACAGAGTGGGGTCAGTCTGCTCTTCCCTGGGGGGGTTACATCGACAGAGTGGAGTCAGTCTGTTCTTCCCTGGGTGTGTTACATTGACAGAGTGGGGTCAGTCTGCTCTTCCCTGGGTGTGTTACATTGACTGAGTGGGGTCAGTCTGTTCTTCCCTGGGTGTATTACATTTACAGAGTGGGGTCAGTCTGTTCTTCCCTGGGTGTGTTACATTGACAGAGTGGGTTCAGTCTGCTCTTCCCTGGGTGTGTTACATTGACAGAGTGGGGTCAGTCTGTTCTCCCAGGGTTTGTTACATTGCAAGAGTGGGGTCAGTCTGCTCTTCCCTTGCTATGTTACAATGACAGAGTGGGGTCAGTGTGCACTTCCCTGTGTGTGTTACATTGACAGAGTGGGGGTCAGTCTGCTCTTCCCAGGGTGTGTTACATTGACAGAGTGTGGTCAGTCTGCTCTTCTCAGGACGTGTCACATTGACAGAGTGGGGTCAGTCTGCTCTTTTATGGGTGGGTTACATTGACAGAATGAATTCAGTCTGCTCTTCCCTGCGTGTGTTACATTGACAGAGTGTGGTCAGTCTGATCTTCCCTGGTTGTGTTCCATTGACAGAGTGTGTTCAGTCTGCTCTTCCCTGGGAGGGTTACATTGACAGAGTGGGGTCAGATTGCTCCTCCCTGGGTGTGTTACATTGACAGAGAGGGGTCAGTCTGTTCTTCCCTGGGTGTTTTACATTGACAGAGTGGGATCAGTCTGCTCTTCTCTGTGTGTGTAACATTGACAGAGTGGGGTCAGTCTGCTCTTCCCTGGAGGGTTACATTGACAGAGTGGGGTCAGTCTTCTCTTCCCTGGGTGTGTTACATTGACAGATTGGGGTCAGTCTGCCCTTCCCCAAGTTTGTTACATTGACACAGTGGGGTCAGTCTGTTCTTCCCTGGATGTGTTACATTGACAGAGTGGGGTCAGTCTGCTCTACCCTGGCTGTGATACATTGACAGAGTGGTGTCAGTCTGCTCTTCCCTGGGTGTGTTACATTGACAGAGTGAGGTTAGTCTGCCCTTCCCTAGGTGTGTTCCATTGACAGAGTGGCGTCAGTCTGTTCTCCCAGGGTTTGTTCCATTGACAGAGTGGGGTCAGTCTGTTCTTCCCTGGGTGTTTTACATTGACAGAGTGGGGACAGTCTGCTCTTTTATGGGTGGGTTACATTGACAGAGTGGGGTCAGTCTGCTCTTCGCTGGGTGTGTTACATTGACAGAGTGGGGTCAGTCTGATCTTCCCTGGTTGTGTTACATTGACAGAGTGAGTTCAGTCTGCTCTTCCCTGTGTGTGTTACATTGACAGAGTGGGGTCAGTCTGCTCTTCCCTGGGAGGGTGACATTGACAGAGTGGTGTCAGTGTTCTCTTCCCTGGGTGTGTTACATTGACAGATTGGGGTCAGTCTGCTCTTCCCCAAGTTTGTTACATTGACACAGTGGGGTCAGTCTGTTCTTCCCTGGGTGTGTTACATTGACAGAGTGGGGTCAGTCTGCTCTTCCCTGGCTGTGTTACATTGACAGAGTGGGGTCAGTCTGCTCTTCCCTGGGTGTGTTACATTGACAGAGTGGGGTCAGTCTGCTCTTCCCTGGGTGTGTTACATTGACAAAGTGGGTTCAGTCTGCTCTTCTCTGGGTGTGTTACATTGGCAGAGTGGGGTCAATCTGCTCTTCCCTGGGTGGGTAACATTGGCAGAGTGGGGTCAGTCTGCTCTTCCATGGGTGTGTTTCATTGACAGAGTGGGGTCAGTCTGCTCTTCCCTGGTTGTGTTACATTGACAGAGTGGGGTCAGTCTGCCCTTCCCTGGGTGTGTTCCATTGACAGAGTGGGGTCAGTCTGTTCTTCCCTGGCTGTGTTACATTGACAGAGTGAGGTCAGTCTGCTCTTCCCAGGGCGTGTCACATTGACAGAGTGGGGTCAATCTGCTCTTCCCTGGGTGGGTAACATTGACAGAGTGTGGTCAGTCTGCTCTTCCCAGGGCGTGTCACATTGACAGAGTGGGGCCAGTCTGCTCTTTTATGGGTGTGTTACATTGACAGAGTGGGGTCAGTCTGCTATTCCCTGGGTGTGTTACATTGACAGAGTGGGGTCAGTCTGCTCTTCCCTGGGGGGGTTACATTGACAGAGTGGAGTCAGTCTGTTCTTCCGTGGGTGTGTTACATTGACAGAGTGGGGTCAGTCTGCTCTTCCCTGGGTGTGTTACATTGACTGAGTGGGGTCAGTCTGTTCTTCCCTGGGTGTATTACATTGACAGAGTGGAGTCAGTCTGTTCTTCCCTGGGTGTGTTACATTGACAGAGTGGGTTCAGTCTGCTCTTCCCTGGGTGTGTTACATTGACAGAGTGGGGTCAGTCTGTTCTCCCAGGGTTTGTTACATTGACAGAGTGGGGTCAGTCTGCTCTTCCCTTGCTATGTTACAATGACAGAGTGGGGTCAGTGTGCACTTCCCTGTGTGTGTTACATTGACAGAGTGGGGGTCAGTCTGCTCTTCCCAGGGTGTGTTACATTGACAGAGTGTGGTCAGTCTGGTCTTCCCTGGTTGTGTTACATTGACAGAGTGGGGGTCAGTCTGCTCTTCCCAGGGTGTGTTACATTGACAGAGTGTGGTCAGTCTGCTCTTCTCAGGACGTGTCACATTGACAGAGTGGGGTCAGTCTGCTCTTTTATGGGTGGGTTACATTGACAGAATGGATTCAGTCTGCTCTTCCCTGCGTGTGTTACATTGACAGAGTGTGGTCAGTCTGCTCTTCCCTGGGTGTTTTAAATTGACAGAGTGTGGTCAGTCTGTTCTTCCCTTGGTGTGTTACATTGACAGAGTGGTATCTGTCTGCTCTTCCCTAGGTGTGTTACATTGACAGAGTGGGGTCAGTCTGTTCTCCCATTGTGTGTTACATTGACAGAGTGCGGTCAGTCTGCTCTTCCCTGGGTGTGTTACAATGACAGAGTGGTGTCAGTGTGCACATCACTGGGTGGGTTACATTGACAGAGTGGGGTAAGTCTGCAGTTCACTGTGTGAGTAATTTTGCAGAAGAGGACATTCTGCTCTTCTCTGGGTGGGTTACATTGAAAGAGTGAGGTCAGTCTGCTCGACCCTGGGTTTGTTACATTGACAGAGTTTGGTCAGTCTGCTCTTCCCTGGGTGTGTTAGATTGACAGAGTTGGGTCAGTGTGCTCTTCCCAGGGCGTGTCACATTGACAGAGTGGGGTCAGTCTGCTCTTCCCTGGGTTTGTTACATTGACAGAGTGGGGTCAGTCTTCTCTTCCCTGGGTGTGTTACATTGACAGATTGGGGTCAGTCTGCTCTTCCCCAAGTTTGTTACATTGACACAGTGGGGTCAGTCTGCTCTTCCCTGGGTGTGTTACATTGACAGAGTGGGGTCAATCTGCTCTTCCCTGGGTGTGTTTCATTGACAGTGTGGGGTCAGTTTGCTCTTCCCTGGGTGTGTTACATTGAAAGAGTGGTGTCAGTCTGCTCTTCCCTGGGTGTGTTACATTGACAGAGTGAGGTTAGTCTGCCCTTCCCTAGCTGTGTTCCATTGACAGAGTGGCGTCAGTCTGTTCTCCCAAGGTTTGTTACATTGACAGAGTGGGGTCAGTCTGTTCTTCCCTGGGTGTGTTACATTGACAGATTGGGGTCAGTCTGCTCTTCCCCAAGTTGGTTACATTGACACAGTGGGGTCAGTCTGTTTTTCCCTGGGTGTGTTACATTGACAGATTGGGGTCAGTCTGCTCTTCCCTGGCTGTGTGACATTGACAGAGTGGGGTCAGTCTGCTCTTTTATGGGTGGGTTACATTGACAAAGTGGGGTCAATCTGCTCTTCCCTGGGTGTGTTACATTGTCAGAGTGGGGTCAGTCTGCTCTTCCCTGGGAGGGTTACATTGACAGAGTGGGGTCAGTCTGCTCTTCCCCAAGTGTGTTACATTGACACTGTGGGGTCATTCTGCTCTTCCCTTGGTGTGTTACAATGACAGAGTGGGGTCAGTGCGCACTTCCCTGGGTGTGTTACATTGACAGAGTGGGGGTCAGTCTGCTCTTCCCAGGGTGTGTTGCATTGACAGAGTGTGGTCAGTCTGCTCTTCCCAGGGCGTGTCACATTGACAGAGTGGGGTCAGTCCGTTCTTTTATGGGTGGGTTACATTGACAGAGTGGGGTCAGTCTGTTCTCCCATTGTGTGTTACATTGACAGAGTGGGGTCAGTCTGCTCTTCCCTGGGTGTGTTACAATTACAGAGTGGGGTCAGTGTGCACATCACTGGGTGGGTTACATTGACAGAGTGGGGTAAGTCTGCAGTTCACTGTGTGAGTAATTTTGCAGAAGAGGACATTCTGCTCTTCTCTGGGTGGGTTACATTGACAGAGTGAGGTCAGTCTGCTCTTCCCTGGGTTTGTTACATTGACAGAGTTTGGTCAGTCTGCTCTTCCCTGGGTGTGTTACATTGACAGAGTTTGGTAAGTGTGCTCTTCCCAGGGCGTGTCACATTGACAGAGTGGGGTCAGTCTGCTCTTTTATGGGTGTGTTACATTGACAGAGTGAGGTTAGTCTGCTCTTCCCAGGGCGTGTCACATTGACAGAGTGGGGTCAGTCTGCTCTTTTATGGGTGGGTTACATTGACAGAGTGGGGTCAGTCTGCTCTTCCCTGGGTGTGTAACATTGGCATAGTGAGGTCAGTCTGCTCTTCCCTGGGTTTGTTACATTGACACAGTGGGGTCAGTCTGCTCTTCCCTGGGTGTGTTACATTGAGAGATTGGGGTCAGTCTGCTCTTCCCCAAGTTTGTTACATTGACAGAGTGGGGTCAGTCTGCACTTCCCTGGGTGTGTTACATTGACAGAGTGAGGTCAGTCTGCTCTTCCCTGGGTTTGTTACATTTACAGAGTTGGGTCAGTCTGCTTTTCCCTGGGTGTGTTACATTGACAGAGTGGGGTAAGACTGCAGTTGACTGTGTGAGTAATTTTGCAGAAGCGGTCATTCTGCTCTTCTCTGGGTGGGTTACATTGAGAGAGTGAGGTCAGTCTGCTCTTCCCTGGGTGTGTTACAGTGACAGGGTGGGTTCAGTCTGCTCTTCCCTGGGTGTGTTACATTGACAGAGTGAGGTCAGTCTGCTCTTCCCTGGGTGTGTTACATTGACAGAGTGGGGTCAGTCTGCACTTCCCTGGGTGTGTTACATTGACAGAGTGAGGTCAGTCTGCTCTTCCCTGGGTGTGTTACATTGACAGATTGGGGTCAGTCTGCTCTTCCCTGAGTGTGTTACATTGACAGAGTGGGGTCAGTCTGTTCTTCCTTGGGTGTGTTAAATTAACAGTGTTGGGTCAATCTGCTCTTCCCTGGGTGTGTTACATTGACAGAGTGGCTTCAGTCTGTTCTTCCCTGGGAGTTTTACAGTAACAGGGTGGTGTCAGTCTGCTCTCCCCTGGGTGTGTTACATTGACAGAGTGGGGTCAGTCTGCTCTTCCCTGGGTGTGTTAAATTGACAGAGTGGGGTCAGTCTGTTCTTCCCTTGGTGTGTTACATTGACAGAGTGGTATCTGTCTGCTCTTCCCTGGGTGTGTTACTTTGACAGAGTGGGGTCAGTCTGTTCTCCCATTGTGTGTTACATTGACAGAGTGGGGTCAGTCTGCTCTTCCCTGGGTGTGTTACAATGACAGAGTGGGGTCAATGTGCACTTCACTGGGTGGGTTACATTGACAGAGTGGGGAAGTCTGCAGTTCACTGTGTGAGTAACTTTGCAGAAGAGGTCATTCTGCTCTTCTCTGGGTGGGTTACATTGACAGAGTGAGGTCAGTCTGCTCTTCCCTGGGTTTGTTACATTGACAGAGTTTGGTCAGTCTGCTCTTCCCTGGGTTTGTTACATTGACAGATTGGGGTCAGTCTTCTCTTTCCTGGGTGTGTTACATTGACAGTTTGGGGTCAGTCTGCTCTTCCCTGAGTGTGTTACATTGACAGAGTGGGGTCAGTCAGTTCTTCATTGGGTGTGTTAAATTTACAGTTTTGGGTCAGTCTGCTCTTCCCTGGGTGTGTTACATTGACAGAGTGGGGTCAGATTGCTCCTCCCTGGGTGTGTTACATTGACAGAGAGGGGTCAGTCTGTTCTTCCCTGGGTGTTTTACATTGACAGAGTGGGATCAGTCTGCTCTTCTCTGTGTGTGTAACATTGACAGAGTGGGGTCAGTCTGCTCTTCCCTGGAGGGTTACATTGACAGAGTGGGGTCAGTCTTCTCTTCCCTGGGTGTGTTACATTGACAGATTGGGGTCAGTCTGCCCTTCCCCAAGTTTGTTACATTGACACAGTGGGGTCAGTCTGTTCTTCCCTGGATGTGTTACATTGACAGAGTGGGGTCAGTCTGCTCTTCCCTGGGTGTGTTACATTGACAGAGAGGGGTCAGTCTGCTCTTCCCTGGGTGTGTTACATTGACAGAGTGAGGTCAGTCTGCTCTTCCCTGGGTTTGTTACATTGACAGAGTGGGGCATTCTTCTCTTCCCTGGGTGTGTTACATTGACAGATTGGGGTCAGTCTGCTCTTCCCTGAGTGTGTTACATTGACAGGGTGGGGAAATTCTGTACTTCCTTGCGTGTGTTAAATTGACAGTGTTGGGTCAGTCTGCTCTTCCCTGGGTGTGTTACATTGACAGAGTGGCGTCAGTCTGTTCTTCCCTGGGAGTGTTACAGTGACAGGGTGGTGTCAGTCTGCTCTTCCCTGGGTGTGTTACATTGACAGAGTGGGGTCAGTCTGCTCTTCCCTGGGTGTGTTAAATTGACAGAGTGGGGTCAGTCTGTTCTTCCCTTGGTGTGTTACATTGACAGAAGGGTCAGTCTGTTCTCCCATTGTGTGTTACATTGACAGAGTGGGTTCAGTCTGCTCTTCCCTGGGTGTGTTACAAAGACAGAGTGGGGTCAATGTGTACTTCACTGGGTGGGTTACATTGACAGAGTGGGGTAAGTCTGCAGTTCACTGTGTGAGTAACTTTGCAGAAGAGGTCATTCTGCTCTTCTCTGGGTGTGTTACATTGACAGAGTGAGGTCAGTCTGCTCTTCCCTGGGTTTGTTACATTGACAGAGTTTGGTCAGTCTGCTCTTCCCTGGGTGTTTTACATTGACAGAGTGGGATCAGTCTGCTCTTCTCTGTGTGTGTAACATTGACAGAGTGGGGTCAGTCTGCTCTTCCCTGGAGGGTTACATTGACAGAGTGGGGTCAGTCTTCTCTTCCCTGGGTGTGTTACATTGACAGATTGGGGTCAGTCTGCTCTTCTCCAAGTTTGTTACATTGACACAGTGGGGTCAGTCTGTTCTTCCCTGGGTGTGTTACATTGACAGAGTGGTGTCAGTCTGCTCTTCCCTGGGTGTGTTACATTGACAGAGTGAGGTTAGTCTGCCCTTCCCGAGGTGTGTTCCAATGACAGAGTGGCGTCAGTCTGTTTTCCCAGGGTTTGTTACATTGACAGAGTGGGGTCAGTCTGTTCTTCCCTGGGTGTTTTACATTGACAGATTGGGGACAGTCTGCTCTTTTATGGGTGGGGTACATTGACAGAGTGGGGTCAGTCTGCTATTCCCTGGGTGTGTTACATTGACAGAGTGGGGTCAGTCTGATCTTCCCTGGTTGTGTTACATTGACAGAGGTAGTTCAGTCTGCTCTTCCCTGGGTGTGTTACATTGACAGAGTGGGGTCAGTCTGCTCTTCCCTGGGAGGGTGACATTGACAGAGTGGGGTCAGTCTTCTCTTCCCTGGGTGTGTTACATTGACAGATTGGGGTCAGTCTGCTCTTCCCCAAGTTTGTTACATTGACACAGTGGGGTCAGTCTGTTCTTCCCTGGGTGTGTTACATTGACAGAGTGGGGTCAGTCTGCTCTTCCCTGGCTGTGTTACATTGACAGAGTGGGGTCAGTCTGCTCTTCCCTGGGTGTGTTACATTGACAGAGTGGGGTCAGTCTGCTCTCTCCTGGGTGTGTTACATTGACAGAGTGTGGTCAATCTGCTCTTCCCTGGGAGGGTGACATTGACAGAATGGGGTCAGTCTGCTCTTCCCTGGGTGTGTTCCATTGACAGATTGGGGTCAGTCTGCTCTTCCCCAAGTTTGTTACATTGACACAGTGGGGTCAGTCTGTTCTTCCCTGGGTGTGTTACATTGACAGAGTGGTGTCAGTCTGCTCTTCCCTGGGTGTGTTACATTGACAGAGTGGGGTCAGTCTGCTCTTCCCTGGGTGTGTTACATTGACAGAGTGGGGTCAGTCTGCTCTTCCCTGGGTGTGTTACATTGACAAAGTGTGTTCAGTCTGCTCTTCTCTGGGTGTGTTACATTGACAGAGTGGGGTCAATCTGCTCTTCCCTGGGTGGGTAACATTGGCAGAGTGGGGTCAGTCTGCTCTTCCATGGGTGTGTTTCATTGACAGAGTGGGGTCAGTCTGCTCTTCCCTGGGTGTGTTACATTGACAGAGTGGGGTCAGTCTGCCCTTCCCTGGGTGTGTTCCATTGACAGAGTGGGGTCAGTCTGTTCTTCCCTGGCTGTGTTACATTGACAGAGTGAGGTCAGTCTGCTCTTCCCAGGGCGTGTCACATTGACAGAGTGGGGTCAATCTGCTCTTCCCTGGGTGGGTAACATTGACAGAGTGTGGTCAGTCTGCTCTTCCCAGGGCGTGTCACATTGACAGAGTGGGGCCAGTCTGCTCTTTTATGGGTGTGTTACATTGACAGAGTGGGGTCAGTCTGCTATTCCCTGGGTGTGTTACATTGACAGAGTGGGGTCAGTCTGCTCTTCCCTGGGGGGGTTACATTGACAGAGTGGAGTCAGTCTGTTCTTCCGTGGGTGTGTTACATTGACAGAGTGGGGTCAGTCTGCTCTTCCCTGGGTGTGTTACATTGACTGAGTGGGGTCAGTCTGTTCTTCCCTGGGTGTATTACATTGACAGAGTGGAGTCAGTCTGTTCTTCCCTGGGTGTGTTACATTGACAGAGTGGGTTCAGTCTGCTCTTCCCTGGGTGTGTTACATTGACAGAGTGGGGTCAGTCTGTTCTCCCAGGGTTTGTTACATTGACAGAGTGGGGTCAGTCTGCTCTTCCCTTGCTATGTTACAATGACAGAGTGGGGTCAGTGTGCACTTCCCTGTGTGTGTTACATTGACAGAGTGGGGGTCAGTCTGCTCTTCCCAGGGTGTGTTACATTGACAGAGTGTGGTCAGTCTGGTCTTCCCTGGTTGTGTTACATTGACAGAGTGGGTTCAGTCTGCTCTTCCCTGGGTGTTTTAAATTGACAGAGTGGGGTCAGTCTGTTCTTCCCTTGTTGTGTCACATTGACAGAGTGGGGTCAGTCTACTCTTTTATGGGTGGGTTACATTGACAGAGTGGGGTCAGTCTCCTCTCCCCTGGGTGTGTTTCATTGACAGAGTGGGGTCAGTCTGCTCTTCCCTGGGTGTTTTAAATTGACAGAGTGTGGTCAGTCTGTTCTTCCCTTGGTGTGTTACATTGACAGAGTGGTATCTGTCTGCTCTTCCCTGGGTGTGTTACATTGACAGAGTGGGGTCAGTCTGTTCTCCCATTGTGTGTTACATTGACAGAGTGCGGTCAGTCTGCTCTTCCCTGGGTGTGTAACAATGACAGAGTGGTGTCAGTGTGCACATCACTGGGTGGGTTACATTGACAGAGTGGGGTAAGTCTGCAGTTCACTGTGTGAGTAATTTTGCAGAAGAGGACATTCTGCTCTTCTCTGGGTGGGTTACATTGAAAGAGTGAGGTCAGTCTGCTCTACCCTGGGTTTGTTACATTGACAGAGTTTGGTCAGTCTGCTCTTCCCTGGGTGTGTTAGATTGACAGAGTTGGGTCAGTGTGCTCTTCCCAGGGCGTGTCACATTGACAGAGTGGGGTCAGTCTGCTCTTCCCTGGGTTTGTTACATTGACAGAGTGGGGTCAGTCTGCCCTTCCCTGGGTGTGTTCCATTGACAGAGTGGGGTCAGTCTGTTCTTCCCTGGCTGTGTTACATTGACAGAGTGAGGTCAGTCTGCTCTTCCCAGGGCGTGTCACATTGACAGAGTGGGGTCAATCTGCTCTTCCCTGGGTGGGTAACATTGACAGAGTGTGGTCAGTCTGCTCTTCCCAGGGCGTGTCACATTGACAGAGTGGGGCCAGTCTGCTCTTTTATGGGTGTGTTACATTGACAGAGTGGGGTCAGTCTGCTATTCCCTGGGTGCGTTACATTGACAGAGTGGGGTCAGTCTGCTCTTCCCTGGGGGGGTTACATTGACAGAGTGGAGTCAGTCTGTTCTTCCCTGGGTGTGTTACATTGACAGAGTGGGGTCAGTCTGCTCTTCCCTGGGTCTGTTACATTGACTGAGTGGGGTCAGTCTGTTCTTCCCTGGGTGTATTACATTGACAGAGTGGGGTCAGTCTGTTCTTCCCTGGGTGTGTTACATTGACAGAGTGGGTTCAGTCTGCTCTTCCCTGGGTGTGTTACATTGACCGAGTGGGGTCATTCTGTTCTCCCAGGGTTTGTTACATTGCAAGAGTGGGGTCAGTCTGCTCTTCCCTTGCTATGTTACAATGACAGAGTGGGGTCAGTGTGCACTTCCCTGTGTGTGTGTTACATTGACAGAGTGGGGGTCAGTCTGCTCTTCCCAGGGTGTGTTACATTGACAGAGTGTGGTCAGTCTGCTCTTCTCAGGGCGTGTCACATTGACAGAGTGGGGTCAGTCTGCTCTTTTATGGGTGGGTTACATTGACAGAATGAATTCAGTCTGCTCTTCCCTGCGTGTGTTACATTGACAGAGTGTGGTCAGTCTGATCTTCCCTGGTTGTGTTACATTGACAGAGTGAGTTCAGTCTGCTCTTCCCTGGGAGGGTTACATTGACAGAGTGGGGTCAGATTGCTCCTCCCTGGGTGTGTTACATTGACAGAGAGGGGTCAGTCTGTTCTTCCCTGGGTGTTTTACATTGACAGAGTGGGATCAGTCTGCTCTTCTCTGTGTGTGTAACATTGACAGAGTGGGGTCAGTCTGCTCTTCCCTGGAGGGTTACATTGACAGAGTGGGGTCAGTCTTCTCTTCCCTGGGTGTGTTACATTGACAGATTGGGGTCAGTCTGCCCTTCCCCAAGTTTGTTACATTGACACAGTGGGGTCAGTCTGTTCTTCCCTGGATGTGTTACATTGACAGAGTGGGGTCAGTCTGCTCTACCCTGGCTGTGATACATTGACAGAGTGGTGTCAGTCTGCTCTTCCCTGGGTGTGTTACATTGACAGAGTGAGGTTAGTCTGCCCTTCCCTAGGTGTGTTCCATTGACAGAGTGGCGTCAGTCTGTTCTCCCAGGGTTTGTTACATTGACAGAGTGGGGTCAGTCTGTTCTTCCCTGGGTGTTTTACATTGACAGAGTGGGGACAGTCTGCTCTTTTATGGGTGGGTTACATTGACAGAGTGGGGTCAGTCTGCTCTTCGCTGGGTGTGTTACATTGACAGAGTGGGGTCAGTCTGATCTTCCCTGGTTGTGTTACGTTGACAGAGTGAGTTCAGTCTGCTCTTCCCTGTGTGTGTTACATTGACAGAGTGGGGTCAGTCTGCTCTTCCCTGGGAGGGTGACATTGACAGAGTGGGGTCAGTGTTCTCTTCCCTGGGTGTGTTACATTGACAGATTGGGGTCAGTCTGCTCTTCCCCAAGTTTGTTACATTGACACAGTGGGGTCAGTCTGTTCTTCCCTGGGTGTGTTACATTGACAGAGTGGGGTCAGTCTGCTCTTCCCTGGCTGTATTACATTGACAGAGTGGGGTCAGTCTGCTCTTCCCTGGGTGTGTTACATTGACAGAGTGGGGTCAGTCTGCTCTTCCCTGGGTGTGTTACATTGACAAAGTGTGTTCAGTCTGCTCTTCTCTGGGTGTGTTACATTGACAGAGTGGGGTCAATCTGCTCTTCCCTGGGTGGGTAACATTGGCAGAGTGGGGTCAGTCTGCTCTTCCATGGGTGTGTTTCATTGACAGAGTGGGGTCAGTCTGCTCTTCCCTGGGTGTGTTACATTGACAGAGTGGGGTCAGTCTGCCCTTCCCTGGGTGTGTTCCATTGACAGAGTGGGGTCAGTCTGTTCTTCCCTGGCTGTGTTACATTGACAGAGTGAGGTCAGTCTGCTCTTCCCAGGGCGTGTCACATTGACAGAGTGGGGTCAATCTGCTCTTCCCTGGGTGGGTAACATTGACAGAGTGTGGTCAGTCTGCTCTTCCCAGGGCGTGTCACATTGACAGAGTGGGGCCAGTCTGCTCTTTTATGGGTGTGTTACATTGACAGAGTGGGGTCAGTCTGCTATTCCCTGGGTGTGTTACATTGACAGAGTGGGGTCAGTCTGTTCTTCCCTGGGGGGGTTACATTGACAGAGTGGAGTCAGTCTGTTCTTCCGTGGGTGTGTTACATTGACAGAGTGGGGTCAGTCTGCTCTTCCCTGGGTGTGTTACATTGACTGAGTGGGGTCAGTCTGTTCTTCCCTGGGTGTATTACATTGACAGAGTGGAGTCAGTCTGTTCTTCCCTGGGTGTGTTACATTGACAGAGTGGGTTCAGTCTGCTCTTCCCTGGGTGTGTTACATTGACAGAGTGGGGTCAGTCTGTTCTCCCAGGGTTTGTTACATTGACAGAGTGGGGTCAGTCTGCTCTTCCCTTGCTATGTTACAATGACAGAGTGGGGTCAGTGTGCACTTCCCTGTGTGTGTTACATTGACAGAGTGGGGGTCAGTCTGCTCTTCCCAGGGTGTGTTACATTGACAGAGTGTGGTCAGTCTGGTCTTCCCTGGTTGTGTTACATTGACAGAGTGGGTTCAGTCTGCTCTTCCCTGGGTGTTTTAAATTGACAGAGTGGGGTCAGTCTGTTCTTCCCTTGTTGTGTCACATTGACAGAGTGGGGTCAGTCTACTCTTTTATGGGTGGGTTACATTGACAGAGTGGGGTCAGTCTGCTCTTCCCCAAGTGTGTTACATTGACACTGTGGGGTCATTCTGCTCTTCCCTTGGTGTGTTACAATGACAGAGTGGGGTCAGTGCGCACTTCCCTGGGTGTGTTACATTGACAGAGTGGGGGTCAGTCTGCTCTTCCCAGGGTGTGTTGCATTGACAGAGTGTGGTCAGTCTGCTATTCCCAGGGCGTGTCACATTGACAGAGTGGTGTCAGTCCGTTCTTTTATGGGTGGGTTACATTGACAGAGTGGGGTCAGTCTGTTCTCCCATTGTGTGTTACATTGACAGAGTGGGGTCAGTCTGCTCTTCCCTGGGTGTGTTACAATGACAGAGTGGGGTCAGTGTGCACATCACTGGGTGGGTTACATTGACAGAGTGGGGTAAGTCTGCAGTTCACTGTGTGAGTAATTTTGCAGAAGAGGACATTCTGCTCTTCTCTGGGTGGGTTACATTGACAGAGTGAGGTCAGTCTGCTCTTCCCTGGGTTTGTTACATTGACAGAGTTTGGTCAGTCTGCTCTTCCCTGGGTGTGTTACATTGACAGAGTTTGGTAAGTGTGCTCTTCCCAGGGCGTGTCACATTGACAGAGTGGGGTCAGTCTGCTCTTTTATGGGTGTGTTACATTGACAGAGTGAGGTTAGTCTGCTCTTCCCAGGGCGTGTCACATTGACAGAGTGGGGTCAGTCTGCTCTTTTATGGGTGGGTAACATTGACAGAGTGGGGTCAGTCTGCTCTTCCCTGTGTGTGTAACATTGGCATAGTGAGGTCAGTCTGCTCTTCCCTGGGATTGTTACATTGACACAGTGGGGTCAGTCTGCTCTTCCCTGGGTGTGTTACATTGAGAGATTGGGGTCAGTCAGCTCTTCCCCAAGTTTGTTACATTGACAGAGTGGGGTCTGTCTGCACTTCCCTGGGTGTGTTACATTGACAGAGTGAGGTCAGTCTGCTCTTCCCTGGGTTTGTTACATTTACAGAGTTGGGTCAGTCTGCTTTTCCCTGGGTGTGTTACATTGACAGAGTGGGGTAAGACTGCAGTTGACTGTGTGAGTAATTTTGCAGAAGCGTTCATTCTGATCTTCTCTGGGTGGGTTACATTGACAGAGTGAGGTCAGTCTGCTCTTCCCTGGGTGTGTTACAGTGACAGGGTGGGTTCAGTCTGCTCTTCCCTGGGTGTGTTACATTGACAGAGTGAGGTCAGTCTGCTCTTCCCTGGGTGTGTTACAATGACAGAGTGGGGTCAGTCTGCACTTCCCTGGGTGTGTTACATTGACAGAGTGAGGTCAGTCTGCTTTTCCCTGGGTGTGTTACATTGACAGATTGGGGTCAGTCTGCTCTTCCCTGAGTGTGTTACATTGACAGAGTGGGGTCAGTCTGTTCTTCCTTGGGTGTGTTAAATTAACAGTGTTGGGTCAATCTGCTCTTCCCTGGGTGTGTTACATTGACAGAGTGGCGTCAGTCTGTTCTTCCCTGGGAGTTTTACAGTAACAGGGTGGTGTCAGTCTGCTCTCCCCTGGGTGTGTTACATTGACAGAGTGGTATCTGTCTGCTCTTCCCTGGGTGTGTTACTTTGACAGAGTGGGGTCAGTCTGTTCTCCCATTGTGTGTTACATTGACAGAGTGGGGTCAGTCTGCTCTTCCCTGGGTGTGTAACAATGACAGAGTGGGGTCAATGTGCACTTCACTGGGTGGGTTACATTGACAGAGTGGGGAAGTCTGCAGTTCACTGTGTGAGTAACTTTGCAGAAGAGATCATTCTGCTCTTCTCTGGGTGGGTTACATTGACAGAGTGATGTCAGTCTGCTCTTCCCTGGGTGTGTTACATTGACAGATTGGGGTCAGTCTGCTCTTCCCTGAGTGTGTTACATTGACAGAGTGGGGTCAGTCAGTTCTTCATTGGGTGTGTTAAATTTACAGTTTTGGGTCAGTCTGCTCTTCCCTGGGTGTGTTACATTGACAGAGTGGCGTCAGTCTGTTCTGCCCTGCGAGTGTTACAGTGACAGGGTGGTGTCAGTCTGCTCTCCCCTGGGTGTGTTACATTGACAGAGTGGGGGTCAGTCTGCTTTTCCCAGTGTGTGTTACATTGACAGAGTGTGGTCAGTCTGCTCTTCCCAGGACGTGTCACATTGACAGAGTGGGGTCAGTCTGCTCTTTTATGGTTGGGTTACATTGACAGAATGAATTCAGTCTGCCCTTCCCTGCGTGTGTTGCATTGACAGAGTGGGGTCAGTCTGATCTTCCCTGGTTGTGTTACATTGACAGAGTGAGTTCAGTCTGCTCTTCCCTGGGTGTGTTACATTGACAGAGAGGGGTCAGTCTGCTCTTCCCTGGGTGTGTTACATTGACAGAGTGTGGTCAGTCTGCTCTTCCCAGGACGTGTCACATTGACAGAGTGGGGTCAGTCTGCTCTTTTATGGTTGGGTTACATTGACAGAATGAATTCAGTCTGCCCTTCCCTGCGTGTGTTGCATTGACAGAGTGGGGTCAGTCTGATCTTCCCTGGTTGTGTTACATTGACAGAGTGAGTTCAGTCTGCTCTTCCCTGGGTGTGTTACATTGACAGAGAGGGGTCAGTCTGCTCTTCCCTGGGTGTGTTACATTGACAGAGTGAGGTCAGTCTGCTCTTCCCAGGGTTTGTTACATTGACAGAGTGGGGCAGTCTTCTCTTCCCTGGGTGTGTTACATTGACAGATTGGGGTCAGTCTGCTCTTCCCTGGTTGTGTTACATTGACAGAGTGGGGTCAGTCTGCCCTTCCCTAGGTGTGTTCCATTGACAGAGTGGCGTCAGTCTGTTCTCCCAGGGTTTGTTACATTGACAGAGTGGGGTCAGTCTGTTCTTCCCTGGGTGTTTTACATTGACAGAGTGGGGACAGTCTGCTCTTTTATGGGTGGGTTACATTGACAGAGTGGGGTCAGTCTGCTCTTCGCTGGGTGTGTTACATTGACAGAGTGGGGTCAGTCTGATCTTCCCTGGTTGTGTTACGTTGACAGAGTGAGTTCAGTCTGCTCTTCCCTGTGTGTGTTACATTGACAGAGTGGGGTCAGTCTGCTCTTCCCTGGGAGGGTGACATTGACAGAGTGGGGTCAGTGTTCTCTTCCCTGGGTGTGTTACATTGACAGATTGGGGTCAGTCTGCTCTTCCCCAAGTTTGTTACATTGACACAGTGGGGTCAGTCTGTTCTTCCCTGGGTGTGTTACATTGACAGAGTGGGGTCAGTCTGCTCTTCCCTGGCTGTATTACATTGACAGAGTGGGGTCAGTCTGCTCTTCCCTGGGTGTGTTACATTGACAGAGTGGGGTCAGTCTGCTCTTCCCTGGGTGTGTTACATTGACAAAGTGTGTTCAGTCTGCTCTTCTCTGGGTGTGTTACATTGACAGAGTGGGGTCAATCTGCTCTTCCCTGGGTGGGTAACATTGGCAGAGTGGGGTCAGTCTGCTCTTCCATGGGTGTGTTTCATTGACAGAGTGGGGTCAGTCTGCTCTTCCCTGGGTGTGTTACATTGACAGAGTGGGGTCAGTCTGCCCTTCCCTGGGTGTGTTCCATTGACAGAGTGGGGTCAGTCTGTTCTTCCCTGGCTGTGTTACATTGACAGAGTGAGGTCAGTCTGCTCTTCCCAGGGCGTGTCACATTGACAGAGTGGGGTCAATCTGCTCTTCCCTGGGTGGGTAACATTGACAGAGTGTGGTCAGTCTGCTCTTCCCAGGGCGTGTCACATTGACAGAGTGGGGCCAGTCTGCTCTTTTATGGGTGTGTTACATTGACAGAGTGGGGTCAGTCTGCTATTCCCTGGGTGTGTTACATTGACAGAGTGGGGTCAGTCTGCTCTTCCCTGGGGGGGTTACATTGACAGAGTGGAGTCAGTCTGTTCTTCCGTGGGTGTGTTACATTGACAGAGTGGGGTCAGTCTGCTCTTCCCTGGGTGTGTTACATTGACTGAGTGGGGTCAGTCTGTTCTTCCCTGGGTGTATTACATTGACAGAGTGGAGTCAGTCTGTTCTTCCCTGGGTGTGTTACATTGACAGAGTGGGTTCAGTCTGCTCTTCCCTGGGTGTGTTACATTGACAGAGTGGGGTCAGTCTGTTCTCCCAGGGTTTGTTACATTGACAGAGTGGGGTCAGTCTGCTCTTCCCTTGCTATGTTACAATGACAGAGTGGGGTCAGTGTGCACTTCCCTGTGTGTGTTACATTGACAGAGTGGGGGTCAGTCTGCTCTTCCCAGGGTGTGTTACATTGACAGAGTGTGGTCAGTCTGGTCTTCCCTGGTTGTGTTACATTGACAGAGTGGGTTCAGTCTGCTCTTCCCTGGGTGTTTTAAATTGACAGAGTGGGGTCAGTCTGTTCTTCCCTTGTTGTGTCACATTGACAGAGTGGGGTCAGTCTACTCTTTTATGGGTGGGTTACATTGACAGAGTGGGGTCAGTCTGCTCTTCCCCAAGTGTGTTACATTGACACTGTGGGGTCATTCTGCTCTTCCCTTGGTGTGTTACAATGACAGAGTGGGGTCAGTGCGCACTTCCCTGGGTGTGTTACATTGACAGAGTGGGGGTCAGTCTGCTCTTCCCAGGGTGTGTTGCATTGACAGAGTGTGGTCAGTCTGCTATTCCCAGGGCGTGTCACATTGACAGAGTGGTGTCAGTCCGTTCTTTTATGGGTGGGTTACATTGACAGAGTGGGGTCAGTCTGTTCTCCCATTGTGTGTTACATTGACAGAGTGGGGTCAGTCTGCTCTTCCCTGGGTGTGTTACAATGACAGAGTGGGGTCAGTGTGCACATCACTGGGTGGGTTACATTGACAGAGTGGGGTAAGTCTGCAGTTCACTGTGTGAGTAATTTTGCAGAAGAGGACATTCTGCTCTTCTCTGGGTGGGTTACATTGACAGAGTGAGGTCAGTCTGCTCTTCCCTGGGTTTGTTACATTGACAGAGTTTGGTCAGTCTGCTCTTCCCTGGGTGTGTTACATTGACAGAGTTTGGTAAGTGTGCTCTTCCCAGGGCGTGTCACATTGACAGAGTGGGGTCAGTCTGCTCTTTTATGGGTGTGTTACATTGACAGAGTGAGGTTAGTCTGCTCTTCCCAGGGCGTGTCACATTGACAGAGTGGGGTCAGTCTGCTCTTTTATGGGTGGGTAACATTGACAGAGTGGGGTCAGTCTGCTCTTCCCTGTGTGTGTAACATTGGCATAGTGAGGTCAGTCTGCTCTTCCCTGGGATTGTTACATTGACACAGTGGGGTCAGTCTGCTCTTCCCTGGGTGTGTTACATTGAGAGATTGGGGTCAGTCAGCTCTTCCCCAAGTTTGTTACATTGACAGAGTGGGGTCTGTCTGCACTTCCCTGGGTGTGTTACATTGACAGAGTGAGGTCAGTCTGCTCTTCCCTGGGTTTGTTACATTTACAGAGTTGGGTCAGTCTGCTTTTCCCTGGGTGTGTTACATTGACAGAGTGGGGTAAGACTGCAGTTGACTGTGTGAGTAATTTTGCAGAAGCGTTCATTCTGATCTTCTCTGGGTGGGTTACATTGACAGAGTGAGGTCAGTCTGCTCTTCCCTGGGTGTGTTACAGTGACAGGGTGGGTTCAGTCTGCTCTTCCCTGGGTGTGTTACATTGACAGAGTGAGGTCAGTCTGCTCTTCCCTGGGTGTGTTACAATGACAGAGTGGGGTCAGTCTGCACTTCCCTGGGTGTGTTACATTGACAGAGTGAGGTCAGTCTGCTCTTCCCTGGGTGTGTTACATTGACAGATTGGGGTCAGTCTGCTCTTCCCTGAGTGTGTTACATTGACAGAGTGGGGTCAGTCTGTTCTTCCTTGGGTGTGTTAAATTAACAGTGTTGGGTCAATCTGCTCTTCCCTGGGTGTGTTACATTGACAGAGTGGCGTCAGTCTGTTCTTCCCTGGGAGTTTTACAGTAACAGGGTGGTGTCAGTCTGCTCTCCCCTGGGTGTGTTACATTGACAGAGTGGTATCTGTCTGCTCTTCCCTGGGTGTGTTACTTTGACAGAGTGGGGTCAGTCTGTTCTCCCATTGTGTGTTACATTGACAGAGTGGGGTCAGTCTGCTCTTCCCTGGGTGTGTAACAATGACAGAGTGGGGTCAATGTGCACTTCACTGGGTGGGTTACATTGACAGAGTGGGGAAGTCTGCAGTTCACTGTGTGAGTAACTTTGCAGAAGAGATCATTCTGCTCTTCTCTGGGTGGGTTACATTGACAGAGTGATGTCAGTCTGCTCTTCCCTGGGTGTGTTACATTGACAGATTGGGGTCAGTCTGCTCTTCCCTGAGTGTGTTACATTGACAGAGTGGGGTCAGTCAGTTCTTCATTGGGTGTGTTAAATTTACAGTTTTGGGTCAGTCTGCTCTTCCCTGGGTGTGTTACATTGACAGAGTGGCGTCAGTCTGTTCTGCCCTGCGAGTGTTACAGTGACAGGGTGGTGTCAGTCTGCTCTCCCCTGGGTGTGTTACATTGACAGAGTGGGGGTCAGTCTGCTTTTCCCAGTGTGTGTTACATTGACAGAGTGTGGTCAGTCTGCTCTTCCCAGGACGTGTCACATTGACAGAGTGGGGTCAGTCTGCTCTTTTATGGTTGGGTTACATTGACAGAATGAATTCAGTCTGCCCTTCCCTGCGTGTGTTGCATTGACAGAGTGGGGTCAGTCTGATCTTCCCTGGTTGTGTTACATTGACAGAGTGAGTTCAGTCTGCTCTTCCCTGGGTGTGTTACATTGACAGAGAGGGGTCAGTCTGCTCTTCCCTGGGTGTGTTACATTGACAGAGTGTGGTCAGTCTGCTCTTCCCAGGACGTGTCACATTGACAGAGTGGGGTCAGTCTGCTCTTTTATGGTTGGGTTACATTGACAGAATGAATTCAGTCTGCCCTTCCCTGCGTGTGTTGCATTGACAGAGTGGGGTCAGTCTGATCTTCCCTGGTTGTGTTACATTGACAGAGTGAGTTCAGTCTGCTCTTCCCTGGGTGTGTTACATTGACAGAGAGGGGTCAGTCTGCTCTTCCCTGGGTGTGTTACATTGACAGAGTGAGGTCAGTCTGCTCTTCCCAGGGTTTGTTACATTGACAGAGTGGGGCAGTCTTCTCTTCCCTGGGTGTGTTACATTGACAGATTGGGGTCAGTCTGCTCTTCCCTGAGTGTGTTACATTGACAGGGTGGGGAAATTCTGTACTTCCTTGCGTGTGTTAAATTGACAGTGTTGGGTCAGTCTGCTCTTCCCTGGGTGAGTTACATTGACAGAGTGGCGTCAGTCTGTTCTTCCCTGGGAGTGTTACAGTGACAGGGTGGTGTCAGTCTGCTCTTCCCTGGGTGTGTTACATTGACAGATTGGGGTCAGTCTGCTCTTCCCTGAGTGTGACACATTGACAGGCTGGGGAAATTCTGTACTTCCTTGCGTGTGTTAAATTGACAGTGTTGGGTCAGTCTGCTCTTCCCTGGGTGTGTTACATTGACAGAGTGGCGTCAGTCTGTTCTTCCCTGGGAGTGTTACAGTGACAGGGTGGTGTCAGTCTGCTCTTCCCTGGGTGTGTTACATTGACAGAGTGGGGTCAGTCTGCTCTTCCCTGGGTGTGTTAAATTGACAGAGTGGGGTCAGTCTGTTCTTCCCTTGGTGTGTTTCATTGACAGAGTGGTATCTGTCTGCTCTTCCCTGGGTGTGTTACATTGACAGAAGGGTCAGTCTGTTCTCCCATTGTGTGTTACATTGACAGAGTGGGGTCAGTCTGCTCTTCCCTGGGTGTGTTACAAAGACAGAGTGGGGTCAATGTGTACTTCACTGGGTGGGTTACATTGACAGAGTGGGGTAAGTCTGCAGTTCACTGTGTGAGTAACTTTGCAGAAGAGGTCATTCTGCTCTTCTCTGGGTGTGTTACATTGACAGAGTGAGGTCAGTCTGCTCTTCCCTGGGTTTGTTACATTGACAGAGTTTGGTCAGTCTGCTCTTCCCTGGGTGTGTTACATTGACACAGTTGGGTCAGTGTGCTCTTCCCAGGGCGTGTCACATTGACAGAGTGGGGACAGTCTGCTCTTTTATGGGTGGGTGACATTGACAGAGTGGGTTCAGTCTGATCTTCCCTGGTTGTGTTACATTGACAGACTGAGTTCAGTCCGCTCTTCCCTGGGTGTGTTACATTGACAGAGTGGGGTCAGTCCGCTCTTCCCTGGGAGGGTTACATTGACAGAGTGGGGTCAGTCTTCTCTTCCCTGTGTGTGTTACATTGACAGATTGGGGTCAGTCTGCTCTTCCCCAAGTTTGTTACATTGACACAGTGGGGTCAGTCTGTTCTTCCTTGTGTGTGTCACATTGACAGAGTGGGGTAAGTCTGCTCTTCCCTGGCTGTGTTACATTGACAGAGTGGGGTCAGTCTGCTCTTCCCTGGGTGTGTTACATTGACAGAGTGGGGTCAGTCTGCTCTTCCCTGGGTGTGTTACATTGACACAGTGGGGTCAGTCTGCTCTCCCTGGGTGTGTTACATTGACAGAGTGGGGTCAAACTTCTCTTCCCTGGGTGGTAACATTGACAGAGTGGGGTCAGTCTGCTCTTCCCTGGGTGTGTTTCGTTGACAGAGTGGGGTCAGTTTGCTCTTCCCTGGGTATGTTACATTGACAGAGTGGTGTCAGTCTGCTCTTCCCTGGGTGTGTTTCATTGACAGAGTGGGGTCAGTCTGCCCTTCCCTAGGTGTGTTCCATTGACAGAGTGGGGTCAGCGTGTTCTCCCAGGGTTTGTTACATTGACAGAGTGGCGTCAGTCTGTTCTTCCCTGGGTGTGTTGCATTGACAGAGTGAGGTCAGTCTGCTCTTCCCAGGGCGTGTCACATTGACAGAGTTGGGTCAATCTGCTCTTCCCTGGGTGGGTAACATTGACAGAGTGGGGTCAGTCTGCTCTTCCCAGGGCGTGTCACATTGACAGAGTGGGGCCAGTCTGCTCTTTCATGGGTGGGTTACATTGACAGAGTGGGGTAAGTCTGCTATTCCCTGGGTGTGTTACATTGACAGAGTGGGGTCAGTCTGCTCTTCCCTGGGGGGGTTACATTGACAGAGTGGAGTCAGTCTGTTCTTCCCTGGGTGTGTAACATTGACAGAGTGGGGTCAGTCTGCTCTTCCCTGAGTGTGTTACATTGACAGAGTGATGTCAGTCTGTTCTTCCCTGGGTGTGTAACATTGACAGAGTGGGGTCAGTCTGCTCTTCCCTGGGTGTGTTACATTGACAGAGTGGCGTCAGTCTGTTCTTCCCTGGGAGTGTTACAGTGACAGGGTGGTGTCAGTCTGCTCTCCCCTGGGTGTGTTACATTGACAGAGTGGTATCTGTCTGCTCTTCCCTGGGTGTGTTACAATGACAGAGTGGGGTCAGTGTGCACATCACTGGGTGGGTTACATTGACAGAGTGGGGTAAGTCTGCAGTTCACTGTGTGAGTAATTTTGCGGAAGAGGACATTCTGCTCTTCTCTGGGTGGGTTACATTGACAGAGTGAGGTCAGTCTGCTCTTCCCTGGGTTTGTTACTTTGACAGAGTTTGGTCAGTCTGCTCTTCCCTGGGTGTGTTACATTGACAGAGTTGGGTCAGTGTGCTCTTCCCAGGGCGTGTCACATTGACAGAGTGGGGTCAGTCTGCTCTTTTATGGGTGTGTTACATTGACAGAGTGAGGTTAGTCTGCTCTTCCCAGGGCGTGTCACATTGACAGAGTGGGGTCAGTCTGAACTTTTATGGGTGGGTTACATTGACAGAGTGGGGTCAGTCTGCTCTTCCCTGGGTGTGTAACATTGGCAGAGTGAGGTCAGTCTGCTCTTCCCTGGGTTTGTTTCATTGACACAGAGGGGTCAGTCTGCTCTTCCCTGGGTGTGTTACATTGAGAGATTGGGGTTAGTCTGCTCTTCCCCAAGTTTGTTACATTGACAGAGTGGGGTCAGTCTGCACTTCCCTTGGTGTGTTACATTGACAGAGTGAGGTCAGTCTGCTCTTCCCTGGGTTTGTTACATTTACAGAGTGGGGTAAGACTGCAGTTGACTGTGTGAGTAATTTTGCAGAAGCGGTCATTCTGCTCTTCTCTGGGTGGGTTACATTGACAGAGTGAGTTCAGTCTGCTCTTCCCTGGGTGTGTTACATTGACAGAGTGGGGTCAGTCTGCTCTTCCCTGGGTGTGTTACATTGACAGAGTGAGGTCAGTCTGCTCTTCCCTGGGTGTGTTACATTGACAGAGTGGGGTCAGTCTGCTCTTCCCTGGGTGTGTTACATTGAGAGATTGGGGTCAGTCTGCTCTTCCCCAAGTTTGTTATATTGACAGAGTGGGGTCAGTCTGCACTTCCCTGGGTGTGTTACATTGACAGAGTGAGGTCAGTCTGCTCTTCCCTGGGTTTGTTACATTCACAGAGTGTGGTCTGTCAACTCTTCCCTGGGTGTGTTACATTGACAGAGTGGGGTAAGACTGCAGTTGACTGTGTTTTTAATTTTGCAGAAGCGGTCATTCTGCTCTTCTCTGGGTGGGTTACATTGACAGAGTGAGTTCAGTCTGCTCTTCCCTGGGTGTGTTACATTGACAGAGTTGGGTCAGTCTGCTCTTCCCTGGGTGTGTTACATTGACAGAGTGAGGTCAGTCTGCTCTTCCCTGGGTGTGTTACATTGACAGAGTGGGGTCAGTCTGCTCTTCCCTGGGTGTGTTACATTGACAGAGTGAGGTCAGTCTGCTCTTCCCTGGGTTTGTTACATTGACAGATTGGGGTGAGTCTTCTCTTTCCTGAGTGTGTTACATTGACAGAGTGGGGTCAGTCTGTTCTTCCTTGGGTGTGTTAAATTGACAGTGTTGGGTCAGTCTGCTCTTCCCTGGGTGTGTTACATTGACAGAGTGGCGTCAGTCTGTCCTTCCCTGGGAGTTTTACAGTGACAGGGTGGTGTCAGTCTGCTCTCCCCTGGGTGTGTTACATTGACAGAGTGGGGTCAGTCTGGTCTTCCCTGAGTGTGTTACATTGACAGAGTGGGGTCAGTCTGTTCTTCCCTTGGTGTGTTACATTGACAGAGTGGTATCTGTCTGCTCTTCCCTGGGTGTGTTAATTTGACAGAGTGGGGTCAGTCTGTTCTCCCATGGTGTGTTACATTGACAGAGTGGGGTCAGTCTGCTCTTCCCTGGGTGTGTTACAATGACAGAGTGGGGTCAATGTGCACTTCACTGGGTGGGTTACATTGACAGAGTGGGGAAGTCTGCAGTTCACTGTGTGAGTAACTTTGCAGAAGAGGTCATTCTGCTCTTCTCTGGGTGGGTTACATTGACAGAGTGAGGTCAGTCTGCTCTTCCCTGGGTTTGTTACATTGACAGAGTGGGGTCAGTCTGCTCTTCCCTGGGTGTGTTACATTGACAGATTTGGGTCAGTGTGCTCTTCCCAGGGCGTGTCACATTGACAGAGTGGGGACAGTCTGCTCTTTTATGGGTGGGTTACATTGACAGAGTGGGGTCAGTCTGCTCTTCCCTGAGTGTGTTACATTGACAGAGTGGGGTCAGTCTGATCTTCCCTGGTTGTGTTACATTGACAGAGTGGGGTCAGTCTGCTCTTCCCTGGGAGGGTTACATTGACAGAGTGGGGTCAGTCTTCTCTTCCCTGGGTGTGTTACATTGGCAGATTGGGGTCCGTCTGCTCTTCCCCAAGTTTGTTCCATTGACACAGTGGGGTCAGTCTGCTCTTCCCTGGCTGTGTTATATTGACAGAGTGGGGTCAGTCTGCTCTTCCCTGGGTGTGTTACATTGACAGTGTGGGGTCAGTCTGCTCTTCCCTGGGTTTGTTACATTGACAGAGTGGGGTCAGTCTGCCCTTCCCTGGGTGTGTTACATTGACAGAGTGGGGGTCTGTCTGCTCTTCCCTGGGTTTGTTACTTTGATAGGGTGGGGTCAGTGTGCACTTCCCTGGGTGTGTTACATTGACAGATTGGGGTCAGTCTGCTCTTCCCTGGGTGTGTTACATTGACAGAGTGGGGTCAGTCTGCTCTTCCCTGTGTGTGTTACATTGACAGATTGGGGTCAGTGTGCACTTCCCTGGGTGTGTTACATTGACAGAGTGTGGTCAGTCTGCTCTTCCCTGGGTGTGTTACGTTGACAGAGTGGGGTCAGCCTGCTCTTCCCTGGGTGTGTTACAATGACAGAGTGGGGTCAGTCTGCACTTCCCTGGGTGTGTTACATTGACAGAGTGGGGTCAGTCTGCTCTTCCCTGTGTGTGTTACATTGACAGAGTGGGGTCAGTCTGCTCTTCCCTGGGTGTGTTATATTGACAGAGTCGGGTCAGTCTGCACTTCCCTGGGTGTGTTACATTGACAGAGTGGGGTCAGTCTGCTCTTCCCTGGGTGTGTTACATTGACAGAGTGGGGTCAGTCTGCCCTTCCCTGGGTGTGTTACATTGACAGAGTGGGGGTCAGTCTGCTCTTCCCTGGGTTTGTTACTTTGACTGAGTGGGGTCAGTCTTCTCTTCCCTGGGTGTGTTACATTGACAGATTGGGGTCAGTGTGCACTTCCCTAGGTGGGTTACATTGACAGAGTTGGGTCAGTCTGCTCTTCAGTGCATGGGTCAGGTGACGGTTTACCTCTTTCATTGGGGCGGATGTCAAGGAGCATCTTAAACCGGAGAGGGATCGGGGGGAATTGGAGCCGTTTAGAGAGAGAGTACAGAAGGTAAGACAGCTCCGCTGAAAGCACGGTAGTTAATGCTGCCCCGATTAAAATATTGAAGATGGCAGAGGGGCAGATGAGCTGAGACAGGGTGGGAGCTGGGAGATATTGATGATGTGGAAGGAAAGTGTGTGTATCTGATCACATTCTGTCAGTCTGACTCATAGCAGTCATTCCTGCCACTGGATTCACTGAGGGGTGAAGGCTACGTGAACAGAGTAGACTGTCCCTGTTATTCTGTTCCTGACTCTCCAGCTCCCACTCTGTTAGTGACCTCTCAGTCTCCCGGGAAATGGGCTTTTTCCCAATTTTGCCGGATTCCTGGCCTTCATCCTTGGCCGAGCTGAGAGTTGATGGTCTGAGGAATATCATTCCCAAATGACTCCTGTCCAAGATAATACCGATTAATGTGTCTGTGTATCCTCCAGTAATCTGTAAACATCATTGCTCAGGGCTGGAGGGACATGGATTGATGACATTGAGGATGTTATGAACCAGACCAAAATCCTCTGCCTTAAGAAAATGGTCTCGACCCCTTTTCCTGATTTCCTGAAGGGAAGTGTAAGGCATTACAATGTGATTGGTCAAACTGCCAGGCTGGAATCAAAATACACTTTACTCCACACTATCGTTGGGACACAAACATAAGGAAGAAAGATTGGACAAACCGAACTCGATTGGAAACCTGAACCAAATGAACATTATTTAACTATAAACAGCAACTGTTCGGATATCGTAACATTCCATAAACCACACAATTCTGGTCTTTCTGCTATCGGGAGAATGGGGTGAAACTTGTAAAGATTCAGAAAAGATTTACAAGGATGTTTGCAGAGTCAGGATTTCTGACTGTTTTGAGGCTGGAGTTTATTTTATCCTTGTGTAGATTTGACACATTAACCCTCCCTCCCCACCACTACAGAAGCTGTTGGAACTGTTCAGTGTTTCCAGTGGCTTCTGTAATTATTTCAGGTTCCTGACTGGAGCAGTCTCTCACTTTTCGAACAAAACAAACCCATCCTTGTGCTGCAACCAATATTTCAATAAGAAATGGGAAGCAGCAGAGGGGAAAGCTTCTGAGATGCCGAGCAATGCTGCCCGGTTCCACACTGCAATTCACAGGAACCATCACCAGGAAAAGCAAGGAGCAATCTGACAGATCCGGTTTACCACAGAATGAAAGATTTATTTCCTCGATTTATCCCAGTGCCTTACCTTTAAAAGGCTGTTTACAAACCACAACACTGCAATGGCTGGGAATCGGACCCAGGTCAACTGCTTGGAAGACAGCTCTGCTCCCCACTATCCCACCATCACCCTCCTAACAGCTCCCTCCCCATTCCCAAACACACTTAACAAGGCCGTGATCATCACCAACTGGATTGGGGCTGAAATCCAAACAGACACATCCTCTGTATCTAACCCAGTGATGGAGCTATCCTGATTGAGTTTGATGTGAACAGGATGGGGGAAGTGGGGGATTTAATCAGTACCTAACGCCGAGCTCAAAATGGCCTGGGAATTTGAAATGCTGCAGTGTAGAGGGAGATTTACTCTGTATCTGACCCCATTCTCTACCTGCCCTGGGGATTTAAATGGAGACAGTTTAATGGGAGCTTTATTTTGTCTGGAACCCTGTGCTCCCTCTGCCCTGGGAGTGTTTGCTGGGATCACTGTCTAACCTCTGTGATATGGATGCTATGAAGATTGATGGGAGACAGTGTAAATGGAATTGTCAGGATCCAATTCCTTCACGTGGATGAGAGAAGGTGGGAAAAAATGATACCAGTGGGACTGAAGGGTCAGTAGCAGAATGAAGACACCATTGGCTCAGAGAGAGTAGACAGGAGAGAGGGTCATGAGGGTTTCAGACTGGAGGGAGCAACAGGCACATACAAGTTGGGAACTGTTTTCAGTAAAAGGCAATTGATCCCAGGTCACTGCAGAGTGTAAGAATCTGATGCCTTTCCCTCACTATCCCCCTCCAATCCCTGGGAAGATCTGCTCCCACACCATGTTCCATCCCAACTGCTGACTGTGTTACATACATTAATACATTGGAGCTGGGCAGAGGTGCTTTTAACCCTGGGATCTTGCTGTGTAACTTGCCTCCAAAATGCTCTTGCTCCCCCTTTCAACTAATCTTTTCCATCTTTTATCCCGAGGAACCTTTGTTTGGAAAGCTGCAACGTGAAGATCCAAAATGTTCGAGTCCAGGAAAGAACAACCTCCAGAGGGGGAGCACTGGCCTGAGGCCTGAGGCCTGGTCGACAGGCTGCACCCCGTGGGGGCCCACAGTGAGTGGTGTGTTTATTTACCCCGAGGTTTAATCTCCTCTGGGGGACCCTGGGTTTTAGGGGCCTCTGGGTAACTGGCTCCTGTCAGATTGTGGCCCTGTCATTTTTAAAACAGGTTTGAAGCCTGGGGTTAAAGTTTGTCAATCCCCAGGATCTGAGAGGTAGGACTCTCTCAGGGTGGAATTAAAACCCAAATGCTGTGACCCTCTCTAAAGACTCCCTCTCTCACCCTTCTCTCTCACCCCTCTCTCTCTCACACCCCCTCTCTCAACCCCCCACACTCTCTCATTCCCTCAGTCTCTCACCCCCTCTCTCTCAACCCCTTGCTCTCTAAACCCCCCCACTCTCACCCCCCTCTCTCTCACTCCCCATCTCTCTCACCACCCCCTCTCTCTCACCCCCACTCCCTCACCCCCTCTGTCTCACCCATCTCTCTCCCCCCTCCCGCTCTCTCCACTCTCTCGCTCCCCCCTCTCTCGCCCTCCCCTCTCTCTCACCCTCCCCTCTCTCTCGCCCTCCCCACTCTCTCTCCCTCCCCTCTCTCGCCCTCCCCTCTTTCGCCCTCCCCTCTCACTCGCCCACCCCTCACTGGCTCTCCCCTCTCTCTCCCTGCCCCCCCTCTCTCTCCCTCCCCTCACTGGCCCTCCCATCTCTCTCCGTCCCCCTCACTCTCCTTCCCCTCTCTTGCCCTCCCCTCCCTCTCACTCTCCCTCCCCTCTCAATCTCCCTCCCCTCTTACTCTCCCTCCCCCTCCACCCACCCAGCCTCCACTCTCTCTCCCACCCGCTCTCTCCCACGCTCTCTCCCCTCTTCTCTCTACCCCCTCCCCCTCTCACCTGTCTCACGCCCTCCACTCCCCCTCCTCTCTCTCCTCCCTCCTCTCTCTTCCTTCCTCTCTGACCCTCCTCTCTCCCCTCCTCTCTTTCCTCCTCTCTCCCCCTCCTCTCTCCCCTACTCTTTCTCCTCATTGCTCTCCTTCTCTATCTCTCCCTTATCCTCTCTCCCCTCCTCTCTCTTCGCACCTCTCTCTTCCCTCCTCTCGCCTCCTCTCTCTCCCACTCTCTCTCTCTCTTGCTCTCTCTCTCTCTCACTCTCTCTCCCCTCTCTCTCTGCACTCTCTCCCCTCTCTCTCCTTCCCCTCTTTCTCTCCCCGAACTTTCTCTCCCCCCACTCTCTCTCTCTGCCCACTCTCTGTGCCTCATCTCTCTGTCCTCTCCCTACCGTCCCCCCGTCCCCCTCTGTCCCCCACTCTCTGCATCCCCCATTCTCTGTCCCCCTCTCTCTGACCCCTTCTCTCTTCCCCACTCTGTACCCCTCTCTCTGCCCCCGACTCTCTGTCCCCCTCTATCTCCCCCACTCTCTGTGCCCCTGCTCTGTAGTCCTCTCTCTGTCCCCCCTCTCTCTGTCCCCCTCTCGCTCTGTCCCCCTCTCTCTGTCCCCCTCTCTCTGTCCCCCTCTCTCTGTCCCCCTCTCTCTGTCCCCCTCTCTCTGTGCCCCTCTCTCTCCCACCCGCCTCACTATCCCCCCTCTTTGTCCTCCTCTCTCTCTGTTCCCCTCTCTCTCAGTCCGGCTCTCTCTGTTCCCCCTATCTCTGTCGCCCTCTCTCTCCCACCGACTCTCTCAGACCCCCTCTCCCTCCCACCACATCTCTCTCTGTCCCCCTCTCTCTGTCTCCCCCTCTCTCTGTCCACCCTGTCTCTGTCCCACCTCTCTCTGTCCACTCTCTCTGTCCCACTCTCTCTGTCCCCTCCACCTCTACCCCGCTCTCTGCCCCCCTCTCAGTCGCCCTCTCTCTGCACCGTCTCTCTTTGCCCCCAGTCTGACCCCCTCTCTCTCTCTGTCCCTCACTCTCTCCATCTCCCCACTCTTTGTCCCCCACTCTCTGTCCCCCTCTCTCTGACCCCCTCTATCTCCCCCACTCTCTGTGCCCCTCTCTCTATCGCCCTCTCTCTGCCCCCTCCCCTTCCACCCGCCTCTCTCTGTCCCCCCCTTTCTCTCTCCCCCCTCTGTGTCCCCCCTCTGTCCCCACCTCTGTCCCCCCTCTCTGCCCCCTCAAATTCCCCCTCCCTCTAACCCCCTCTACCTCCCCCTCTTTTTGTCCTCCTCTATCTTCCCCACTCTCAGTACCCCCCTCTCTCTACCCCTCCCTCTGATCCCCTCTACCTCGCCCTCTTTTTGTCCCCCTCTATCTCCCCCACTCTCAGTACCCCACTATCTGTCCCCCTCCCTCTGACCATCTCTACCTCCCCCTCTTTTTCCCCCTCTTTTTGTCCCCCTCTATCTCCCCGACTCTCAGTACCCCCCTCTCTCTGTCCCACTCTCTGTCCCCCTCTCCGTGCCCCCCTCTCTGTGCCCCCCTCTCCGTGCACCCCTCTCCGTGCCCCCCTCTCTGTCCCCCTCTCTCTGTCCCCCTCTCTCTGTCCCCCTCTCTCTTCCACCCGCCTCGCTATCCCCCCTCTTTGTCCCCCCCCCCCCAGTCCCCCTCTCTCTCAGTTCGGCTCTCTCATACCCCTTCTCTCACCCACCGCAACTCTCTCTGTCCCCCTCTCTCTGTCCCCCTCTCTCTGTCCCCTCTCTCTCTGTCCACCCTCTCTCTGTCTCCTCTCTCTGTCCCCCTCTCTCTGTCCCCCTCTCTCTGTCCCCCCTCTCCCTGTCCCCCCTCTCTCTGTCCCGCCTCTCTGTCCCCCTCTCTCTGTCCCCTCTTTCTCTCCCCTGCTCTCTGCCACCCCCTCTGTCGCCCTGTCTCTGCTCCGTCACTCTCTGCCCCTCTCTCTAACCCCCCCTCTCTCTCTCTCCTCCACTCTCTCCATCCCCCCCACTCTCTGTCCCCCTCTCTGACCCCCTCTCTCTGACCCCCCCTCTCTCCTCCACTCTGTACCCATCTCTCTGTCCCCCACTCTATATTGCCCTCTCTCTCTGTCACCCTGTCTCTGAGCCCCGCTATCTCCCACCTCTCTCTGTCCCCCCTCTCTCTATCCCCTCTCTCTCTGTCCCCCTCTCTCTCTGCCCCCTCTGTCTCTCTGTCCCCTCTCTCTCTGTCCCCTCTCTCTCTGTCACCCTCTCTCTGTCGCCATTTCTCAGCCCCCCTCTCTCACTGTCGCCCTCTGTCTCTGACCCCCTCTCTTGCTGTCCCCCTCTATATCACCCTCTCTCTGTCCTCCTCTCTCTGACCCCCTCGATCTCCTCCACATTCTGTGCCCCTCTCTCTGTCGCCCTCTCTCTGTCACCCTCTCTCTGTACCCCCTCTCTCTCTGTCCCCCCTCTGTCTCCCCCACTCTCTCTGTCCCCCTCTATCTCCCCCTCTCTCTGACCCCCTCTATCACCCCCTCTTTTTGTCCTACTCTCTGTCCACCTCTATCTCCCCCACTCGCTGTACCACTATCTCTGTACTCTTCGCTCTGAACCCCTCTATCTACCCCTCTCTCTGTGCCTCTCTCTCTGTCCCCCTCCCTTTGTCAACCTCTATCTCCCCTTTCTCTGTCCTCCTCTCTCTGTCCCCCTCTCTCTCCCACCAGCCTCTCTCTGACCCCCTCTCTCTCCCACCCGCCTCTCCCTCTCTGTCCCTCTCTCTGTCCCCCCCCCCTCTGTCCCCCCCTCTCTGTCCCCCCTCTCTCTGTCCCCCCTCTTTCGGTCCACCCCTCTTTCTGTCCCTCCCTCTCTCTGTCCCCCTCTCTCTGACCCGCTCTCTCTGACCCACTCTAGCTCCCCCACTCTCTGTGCTCGTCTCTCTGTCGCCCTCTCTCTGCCCTCCTCTCCCTTCCACCTGCCTCTCTCTTCCCCCCCTCGCTCTGACCCCCTCTCTCTCTGCCCCGCTCTCTCTCTGTCCCCCTCTCTCTCTCTGTCCCCCTCTCTGTCCCCCTCTCTGTGCCCCCCTCTCTGTGCCCCCCTCTCTGTGTCCCCCTTTCTGTTCCCCCTCTCTCTGTCCCCCTCACTCTGTCCCCCTCTCTCTCTGTCCCCTTCTCTCTGTCCCCCCCCTCTCTGTCCCACCTCTCTCTGTCCCCCCTCTGTCTGTCCCCCCTCTCTCTCTGTCCTCCCCTCTGTCCCCCTCTCTCTCTGTCCCCCCCTCTCTCTCTGTCCCCGCTCTGTGTGTCCCCCTCTCTCTCTGTCCCCCCCTCTCTCTGCCCCCCTCTCTCTCTGCCCCGCTCTCTCTCTGTCCCCCTCTCTCTCTCTGTCCCCCTCTCTGTCCCCCTCTCTGTGCCCCCCTCTCTGTGCCCCCTCTCTGTGTCCCCCTTTCTGTTCCCCCTCTCTCTGTCCCCCTCACTCTGTCCCCCTCTCTCTGTCCCCCTCGCTCTCTGCCTCCTCTCTCTGTCCCCCTCTCTCTGTCCCCCTCTATCTGTCCTCCTCTCTCTGTCCCCTCTATCTCTACCCCGCTCTCTGCGCCCCTCTCTTTCGCCCTCTCTCTGCTCCGTCTCTCCCTGTCCCCCTCTCTGACCCCCTCTCTCTCCCACCCGCCTCTCCGTCTCTGTCCCTCTCTCTGTCCCCCCCCCCCCGTCCCCCCCTCTCTGTCCCCCCTCTCTCTGTCCCCCCTCTTTCGGTCCACCCCTGTTTCTGTCCCTCCCTCTCTCTGTCCTCCTCTCTCTGACCCGCTCTCTCTGACCCTCTCTAGCTCCCCCACTCTTTGTGCTCGTCTCTCTGTCGCCCTCTCTCTGCCCTCCTCTCCCTTCCACCTGCCTCTCTCTTCCCCCCCTCGCTCTGACCCCCTCTCTCTCTGCCCCGCTCTCTCTCTGTCCCCCTCTCTCTCTCTGTCCCCCTCTCTGTGCCCCCCTCTCTGTGCCCCCCTCTCTGTGTCCCCCTTTCTGTTCCCCCTCTCTCTGTCCCCCTCACTCTGTCCCCCTCTCTCTCTGTCCCCTTCTCTCTGTGCCCCCCACTCTCTGTCCCACCTCTCTCTGTCCCCCCTCTGTCTGTCCCCCCTCTCTCTCTGTCCCCCCCTCTGTCCCCCTCTCTCTCTGTCCCCCCCTGTCTCTGTCCCCCTCTCTCTCTGCCCCGCTCTCTCTCTGTCCCCCTCTCTCTCTCTGTCCCCCTCTCTGTCCCCCTCTCTGTGCCCCCCTCTCTGTGCCCCCCTCTCTGTGTCCCCCTTTCTGTTCCCCCTCTCTCTGTCCCCCTCACTCTGTCCCCCTCTCTCTGTCCCCCTCGCTCTCTGCCTCCTCTCTCTGTCCCCCTCTCTCTGTCCCCCTCTATCTGTCCTCCTCTCTCTGTCCCCTCTATCTCTACCCCGCTCTCTGCGCCCCTCTCTTTCGCCCTCTCTCTGCTCCGTCTCTCCCTGTCCCCCTCTCTGACCCCCTCTCTCTCTCTCTCTCTCTGTCCCACACTCTCTCCAT
The DNA here is from genome assembly GCF_047496795.1 of Chiloscyllium punctatum. Lineage (NCBI taxonomy): Eukaryota > Metazoa > Chordata > Chondrichthyes > Orectolobiformes > Hemiscylliidae > Chiloscyllium > Chiloscyllium punctatum. Next base: position 16,555,023 of record NC_092788.1, on the reverse strand, counting down.
CTCCCCACTGTCTGTCTCCCCCTCTCTCTGACCCCATCTATCTCCCCCACTCTCGGTGCCTCTCTCTGTCGCCCTCTCTCTGCCCCTCTCTCCCTTCTACCTGCCTCTCTCTGTCCTCCTCTCTCTCTGTCCTCCTCTCTCTCTGACCTCCTCTCTCTGTCCTTCTCTCTCTGTCCACATCTCTCTCTGTCCCTCTCTCTCTCTCTGTTCCCCTCTCTCTCTGTCCCCACCTCTCTCCGTCCCCCCAACTCTCCGTCCCCCCCACTCTCTGTCCCCCTCTCTCTGTCGCACTCTCTCTGCCCCCATCTCTCTGATTCCCTCTCTCTCCCCCACTCTGTACTCCTCTCTCTGTCCCTCACTCTCTGTCCCCTCTCTCTGTCCCCCTCTATATCTCCGTCTCTCTGTCCCCCTCTCTGACCCTCTCTCTCTGCCCCCTCACTCTGTCCCCTTCTGTCTGCCCCATCTCTCTCTGCCCCTCTCTCTCTGTCCCCCTCTCTTTCTGCCCCCTTTTCTCTCTGTCCCCCCTCTCTGTTGCCCTCTCTCTGCCCCTCTCTCTCTGTCCCCCACTCTCTCTGTCACCGTCTCTCTGTCGCCATTTCTCTGCCCCCCCTCTCACAGTCCCCCTCTGTCTCTGACTCCTTCTCTCGTAGTCCCCCTCTATATCACCCTCCCTCTGTCCCCCTCTCTCTGACCCCCTCTATCTCCCCCACTCTCTGTGACACTCTCTCTGTCGCCCTCTCTCTGTCCCCCCTCTCTCTGTCACCCCCTCTCTGCCCCTCTCTCTACCCCCATGCCCCCCACTCTCAGTCCCCCCAACTCTCTGTCCACCCCATCTCTCTGTCCCCTCTATCTCCCCGACTCTCTGTGCCTCTCTCTCTGTCCCCCTCCCTTTGACCATCTCTGTCTTCCCCTCTCTCTGTCCCCGCCTCGCTCTCAGTCCGGCTCTCTCTCTGCCCCCTCTCTCTGTCCCCCTCTCTCTGTCCCGCGCTCTCTCTGCCCCCTCTCTCTGTCCCCCTCTCTCTGAACCCCCCTCTCTCTGTCCCCCTCTCTCTGTCCCCCTCTCTCTCTTTCCCTCTATCTCTCCCCCGCTCTCTGCCCCCTCTCTCTGCTCCGTCTCTCTCTGCCCCTCTCTCTTTGACACCCTCTCTCTCTCTGTCCCCCACTCTCTCCATCCCCCCACTCTCTGTCCCCCTCTCTCTGACCCCCTCTCTCTCCCACTCTTCACCCCTCTCTCTGTCCCCTCTCTCTGTCCCCCACTCTCTGTCCCCCACTCTCTGTCCCCCTCTCTGTCCCCCTCTCTCTGTCCCCCTCTATGTCCTCCTCTCTCTGAGCCCTGCTATCTCCCCCACACACTGTGCTCCTCTCTCTGTCCCCCCTCTCTGCCCCCTCTCCCTTCCACCCGCCTCTCTCTCTGTACCCCCCTCTATGACCGCCTCTCTCTGTCCCCCTCTCTCTCTGTCCCCCTCTCTTTCTGCCCCCTTTTCTCTCTGTCCCCCTCTCTCTGTCGCCCTCTCTCTGCCCCACTCTCTCTGTCCCCCACTCTCTTTTCACTCTCTCTCTGCCCCCTCTCTCTCTGCCCCCCTCACTCTGTCTCCCTCTGTCTGCCCCATCTCTCTTTTCCCCTCTATCTCTGCCCCGCTCTCTCTCTGTTCCCCCCCTCTCTTTCCCCCCCTCTGTCCCACCCCCTCTCTGTCCCCCCTCACTGTCCCCCCTCTCTCCGGCCCCCCCTCTCTCTGACCCCTTCTATCTCCCCCTCTCTCTTTTTCCCCTCTCTCTTTCCCCTCTCTCTGCCCCCTCACTCTGTCGCCCTCTCTCTGCCCTCCTCTCCCTTCCACCTGCCTCTCTCTTCCCCCCCTCGCTCTGACCCCCTCTCTCTCTGCCCCGCTCTCTCTCTGTCCCCCTCTCTCTCTCTGTCCCCCTCTCTGTGCCCCCCTCTCTGTGCCCCCCTCTCTGTGTCCCCCTTTCTGTTCCCCCTCTCTCTGTCCCCCTCACTCTGTCCCCCCTCTCTCTCTGTCCCCTTCTCTCTGTGCCCCCCACTCTCTGTCCCACCTCTCTCTGTCCCCCCTCTGTCTGTCCCCCCTCTCTCTCTGTCCCCCCCTCTGTCCCCCTCTCTCTCTGTCCCCCCCTGTCTCTGTCCCCCTCTCTCTCTGCCCCGCTCTCTCTCTGTCCCCCTCTCTCTCTCTGTCCCCCTCTCTGTCCCCCTCTCTGTGCCCCCCTCTCTGTGCCCCCCTCTCTGTGTCCCCCTTTCTGTTCCCCCTCTCTCTGTCCCCCTCACTCTGTCCCCCTCTCTCTGTCCCCCTCGCTCTCTGCCTCCTCTCTCTGTCCCCCCTCTCTCTGTCCCCCTCTATCTGTCCTCCTCTCTCTGTCCCCTCTATCTCTACCCCGCTCTCTGCGCCCCTCTCTTTCGCCCTCTCTCTGCTCCGTCTCTCCCTGTCCCCCTCTCTGACCCCCCTCTCTCTCTCTCTCTCTCTGTCCCACACTCTCTCCATCTCCCCACTGTCTGTCTCCCCCTCTCTCTGACCCCATCTATCTCCCCCACTCTCGGTGCCTCTCTCTGTCGCCCTCTCTCTGCCCCTCTCTCCCTTCTACCTGCCTCTCTCTGTCCTCCTCTCTCTCTGTCCTCCTCTCTCTCTGACCTCCTCTCTCTGTCCTTCTCTCTCTGTCCACATCTCTCTCTGTCCCTCTCTCTCTCTCTGTTCCCCTCTCTCTCTGTCCCCACCTCTCTCCGTCCCCCCAACTCTCCGTCCCCCCCACTCTCTGTCCCCCTCTCTCTGTCGCACTCTCTCTGCCCCCCATCTCTCTGATTCCCTCTCTCTCCCCCACTCTGTACTCCTCTCTCTGTCCCTCACTCTCTGTCCCCTCTCTCTGTCCCCCTCTATATCTCCGTCTCTCTGTCCCCCTCTCTGACCCTCTCTCTCTGCCCCCTCACTCTGTCCCCTTCTGTCTGCCCCATCTCTCTCTGCCCCTCTCTCTCTGTCCCCCTCTCTTTCTGCCCCCTTTTCTCTCTGTCCCCCCTCTCTGTTGCCCTCTCTCTGCCCCTCTCTCTCTGTCCCCCACTCTCTCTGTCACCGTCTCTCTGTCGCCATTTCTCTGCCCCCCCCTCTCACAGTCCCCCTCTGTCTCTGACTCCTTCTCTCGTAGTCCCCCTCTATATCACCCTCCCTCTGTCCCCCTCTCTCTGACCCCCTCTATCTCCCCCACTCTCTGTGACACTCTCTCTGTCGCCCTCTCTCTGTCCCCCCTCTCTCTGTCACCCCCTCTCTGCCCCTCTCTCTACCCCCATGCCCCCCACTCTCAGTCCCCCCAACTCTCTGTCCACCCCATCTCTCTGTCCCCTCTATCTCCCCGACTCTCTGTGCCTCTCTCTCTGTCCCCCTCCCTTTGACCATCTCTGTCTTCCCCTCTCTCTGTCCCCGCCTCGCTCTCAGTCCGGCTCTCTCTCTGCCCCCTCTCTCTGTCCCCCTCTCTCTGTCCCGCGCTCTCTCTGCCCCCTCTCTCTGTCCCCCTCTCTCTGAACCCCCCTCTCTCTGTCCCCCTCTCTCTGTCCCCCTCTCTCTTTCCCTCTATCTCTCCCCCGCTCTCTGCCCCCTCTCTCTGCTCCGTCTCTCTCTGCCCCTCTCTCTTTGACACCCTCTCTCTCTCTGTCCCCCACTCTCTCCATCCCCCCACTCTCTGTCCCCCTCTCTCTGACCCCCTCTCTCTCCCACTCTTCACCCCTCTCTCTGTCCCCTCTCTCTGTCCCCCACTCTCTGTCCCCCACTCTCTGTCCCCCTCTCTGTCCCCCTCTCTCTGTCCCCCTCTATGTCCTCCTCTCTCTGAGCCCCGCTATCTCCCCCACACACTGTGCTCCTCTCTCTGTCCCCCCTCTCTGCCCCCTCTCCCTTCCACCCGCCTCTCTCTCTGTACCCCCCTCTATGACCGCCTCTCTCTGTCCCCCTCTCTCTCTGTCCCCCTCTCTTTCTGCCCCCTTTTCTCTCTGTCCCCCTCTCTCTGTCGCCCTCTCTCTGCCCCACTCTCTCTGTCCCCCACTCTCTTTTCACTCTCTCTCTGCCCCCCTCTCTCTCTGCCCCCCTCACTCTGTCTCCCTCTGTCTGCCCCATCTCTCTTTTCCCCTCTATCTCTGCCCCGCTCTCTCTCTGTTCCCCCCCTCTCTTTCCCCCCCTCTGTCCCACCCCCTCTCTGTCCCCCCTCACTGTCCCCCCTCTCTCCGGCCCCCCCTCTCTCTGACCCCTTCTATCTCCCCCTCTCTCTTTTTCCCCTCTCTCTTTCCCCTCTCTCTGCCCCCTCACTCTGTCCCACTCTCTCTGCCCTCCTCTCTCTGTCCCCTCTTTCTCTGTCCCCCACTATCTCCCCCACTCTCTGTGCCCCTCTCTCTGTACCCCTCTCTCTGACCCCCTCTACCTCCCGCACTCTCTGTGCCCCTCCCTCTGTCCCCTCTCTCTGACCCCCTCTATCTCCCCCTCTCTCTGTCCCCCTCTCTCTGAACCCCTCTACCTCCCCCTCTTTCTGTCCCCCTCACTCTGTTCCCCCTCTCTCTCTGTCGCCCTCTCTGTGTCGCCCTCTCTCTGTCCCCCTCTCTTTTCCCCCTCTCTCTCTGTCCCCCTCTCTCTCTATCCCCCTCACTCTGTCCCTTACTCTCTGTCCCCCTCTCTTTGTCCCCCTCTCTCTGACCACCTCTACCTCCCCCACTCTCTGTCCTCTCACTCTGTCCCCCCCGTCCCTGAGCCATCTCTCTCTGTCCCCCTCTCTCTGACCCCCTCTCTCTCTGACCTCCCGCTCTCTCTCTGACCCCCTCCCTCTGTCCGTCTCCCTCTGTCCCCCCCTCTGTCCCCTCTCTCTGCCCCGCTCTCTCTCCCACCCGCCTCCCTCTCTCCCCCTCTCTCTCCCCCACTCTCTGACCCCCTCTCTCTCTGACCTCCCGCTCTCTCTCTGACCCCCTCCCTCTGTCCGTCTCCCTCTGTCCCCCCTCCCTCTGTCCCCCCTCTCTCTGTCCCCCCTCTCTCTGGTCCCCCTCTCTCTCTGTACCCCTCTCTCTGTACGCCTCTCACTCTGTCCCCCTCTCTCTCTGACCCCCTCTTTCCCACCCGCTTCTCTCTCACCCCCGCTCTCTGCCCCCCTCTGTCCCCCTCTCTCTGCCCCGCTCTCTCTCCCACCCGCCTCCCTCTCTCCCCCTCTCTCTCCCCCACTCTCTGTCCCCCTCTCTGTCGCCCTCTCTCTGACCCCCACTGTCTGACCCACTCTTTCACCCCCCTCTCTCCCACCCATCTCCCTCTATCCCCCCTCTTTGACCCCCTCTCTCTCTGTCCCCTCTCTCTCTGTCCCGCGCTCTCTCCCACCCGCCTCTCTCTGATGCCCTCTCTCTGTCCCGCGCTCTCTGACCCCTCTCTCTGTCCCCCCCTCTCTCTGTCCCCCACTCCCTGTCCCCTCTCTCTGCCCCCCTCTCTCTGACCCCTCTCTATGTCGCCCTCTCTCCGCCCCCTCTCTGTCACTGTCTCTCTGCCCACCCCGTCCCCCCTCTCTGTGTCCCTCCTCTCTCTGTCCCCCTCTCTCTCCCCCATCTCTGTCATCGTCTTTCTGTCCCCCCTCCCTCTCTCCACTCCCTCTCTCCCCCCTTTCTCTGTCCCCCTCTCTCTCTCTGTCCCTCCCTCTAGCTGTTCCCCCTCTCTCTGTCCCCCTCTCTATCCCGCCTCTATCTGTCCATCCTCTTTGTCCCAACCCTCTATGAACCCCCTCCTCCTCTCACTGTCCCCCTCTCTTTCTGTTCCCCTGTCTCTGAACCCCTGTACCTCCCCCACTCTCTGTCCCCCCACTCTCTGTCCCCCCCTCTCTCTGTCCCCCCCCTCTCTCTGTCGCCCTTTATCTGTCCCCCTCTCTCTCTGTCCCCCCTTTCTCTGTCCCCCCCTCTCTGTCCTCCCCACTCTGTCCCCCATTTCTCTGTCCCCCATTTCTCTTTTCCCTCTCTCTCTGTCCCCCCTCTCTGACCCCCTCTCTCTCTGTCCCCCCTCTCTCTCTGTCCCCCTCTCTCTGACCCACTCTCTCTGTCGCCCTCTCTCTGTCCCGCTCTCCCTCCCACCCACCTCTCTCTGACCCCCTCTCTCTATCCCCCTCTCTCTGAACCCATCTATCTCACCCACTCTCTGTCCCCTCCTCTCTCCCACCCATCTCCCTCTATCCCCCCTCTTTGTCCCCCGCTCTCTCTGTCCCCCTCCCTCTTTACCCCCGCTCTCTGTCCCCCTCTCTGTCGCCCTCTATCTTCCCCCCTCTCTGTCCCCCTCTCTCTCTGTCCCCCTCTCTCTCTGTCCCCCTCTCTCTGACCCACTCTCTCTGTCGCCCTCTATCTGTCCCCCCTCTCTCTGTCCCCCTCTCTCTCTGTCCCCGTCTCTCTGTCCCCGTCTCTCTGTCCCCCTCTGTCTGTCCCCCCTCAGTCTCCCCCGCTCTCTGTCCCCCCTCTCTTCGCCCTCTCTCTGCCCCCTCCCTCTCTGCCCCCACCCTCTCTGTCCCCTCTATCTCTGTGCCCCACTCTCTCCTTCCCCCCACTGTCTGACCCCCTCTCTCACCCCCATTCTGTAACCATCTCTCTGTACCACTCTCTCTGTCCCCCTCTCTCTTTCCCCCTCTCTCTGTGCCTTCTCTCTCTGCCCCCCTCTCTCTGTCCCCCTCTATCTCTGTCACCCTCTCTCTGTCCCCCTCTCTCTGTCCCTCTCTCTCTGTCCACCTCTCTCTGTCTCCCTCTCTCTGACCCCCTCTCTCTGCTCCTCTCTCTCTCACCCGCCTCCCTCTATCACCCCTCTTTGTCCCCCTCTCTCTCTCCCCCTCTATCTCTGTCCTGCACTCCCCTCCCACCCGCCTCTCTCTGACCCCCTCTCTCTCGCACACGCCTCTCTCTCAGTCCCCCTCTCTCTGCCCCCCCCCCTGTCCCGCGCTCTATCCCACCCGCCTCTCTCTGTCCCCCTCTCTCTGTCGCCCTCCCTCTGCACCCTCTCTCTGACCCCCTCTCTCTGACCCCCTCTGTCTGACCCACTCTCTGTCCCCCACCCGCCTCTCTCTGTCCCCCTCTCTCTGTCCCCCTCTCTCTGTCCCCCTCCCTCTGCCCCCTCTCTCTGTCCCCCTCTCTCTCTGTCCCCCCTCCCTCTATCCCCCCTGTCTGTCCCCCTCTCTCTCTGTCCCCCTCTCTCTCTGTCCCCCTCTCTCTCTGTCCCCCTCTCTCTCTGTCAACCTCTCTCTCTGTCCCCAACACTCTCCATCCCCCCAATCTCTGACCCCCTCTCTCACCTCCACTTTATACCCCTCACTCTGTCCCCCTCTCTCTCTCTGTCCCCCTCTCTCTCTGTCACCTCTCTCTCTGTCCCCAACACTCTCCATCCCCCCAATCTCTGACCCCCTCTCTCACCTCCACTTTATACCCTCACTCTGTCCCCCTCTCTCTCTCTGTCCCCCTCTCTCTCTGTCACCTCTCTCTCTGTCCCCAACACTCTCCATCCCCCCAATCTCTGACCCCCTCTCTCACCTCCACATTATACCCCTCACTCTGTCCCCCTCTCTGTCCTCCTCTCTCTGACCCCCTCAACCTCCGACATTTTCTGTCCCCCTCTCGCTCTGTCCCCCTCGCTCTGTCCCCCTCTCTCTGTCCCCCCTCTCTCTCTCTGTCCCGCGCTCTCTCCCACCCGCCTCTCTCTGTCCCCCTCTCTCTGTCCCCCACTCTCTCCATCCCGCCACTGTCTGAACTCCTCTCTCACCCCCACTCTGTACTCCTCCTCTCTGTCCCCCACTCTCTGTCCCCCACTCTCTGCCCCCTCTCTCTGTCCCCCTCTCTCTGTCCCCCCCTCTCTCTCTCTGTCCCCCTCTATCTCGCCCTCTCTCTGTCCCCCTGTCCCTGCCTCCCTCCCTCTGCCCCCTCTCTCTATCCCCCCACTCTCTGTCCCCCCTCTCTCTGTCACCCCTCTCTCTGTCCCCCTCTCTCTTTCCCCCTCTCTCTCTGTTCCCTCTCTCTCTGTCACCCCTCTCTCTGTTCCCCTCTCTCTTTCCCCCTCTCTCTCTGTTCCCTCTCTCTCTGTCCCCCACTCTCTCCATCCCCACACTCTCTGACCTCCTCTCTCACCCCCACTCTGTACCCCTCTCTCTGTCCCCCACTCTCTGCCCCCCCTCTCTGTCCCCCACTCTATCACCCTTCTCTCTCACCCCCTCTACCTGCGAATTTTTCTGTACCCCTCTCTGTGATCCCCTCTACCTCCCCCTCTCTCTGTCCCCCCTCTCTGTCACCCTGTCTCTGTCCCCTCTCTCTCTCTATTCCCCTCCCACTCTCTGTCCCCCTTTCTCTGTCCCCCCTCTCTCTCTGTCGCCCTCTCTCTGTCCCCTCACTCTCTGTCGCCCTCTCTCTGTCCCCTCACTCTCTCTATTCCCCTCCCACTCTCTGTCCCCCTTTCTCTGTACCCCTCTCTCTCTGTCGCCCTCTCTCTGTCCCCTCACTCTGTCCCCCTCTCTCTACCCCTCTCTCTCTGTCCCCCGTATCTCCCCACTCCCTGTCCCCCTCTCTCTGTTGCCCTCTCTCTGACCCGCTCTCTCTGTCCCCCTCTCCCTACCCCCTCTCTCTCTGTCCCCTCCTCTCTGCCACCCCCTCTCTCTGTCCCCCTCTCTCTGTCCCCCTCTCTCTGTCCCCCCCTCTCTCTGTCCCCCCTCTCTCTCTGTCCCCCTCTCTCTGTCCCCCCTCTCTCTGCCTCCCCTCTCTCTGTCCCCCTCTCTCTGTCCCCCCTCTCTCTGTCCCCCCCTCTCTCTGTCCCCCCTCTCTCTGTCCCCCCTCTCTCTGACCCCCCTCTCTCTGTCCCCCCACTCTCTGTCCCCCTCTATCCCCCCTCTCTCTGACCCCCTCTACCTCCGCCTTTTCTGTCCCCCTCTCTCTGACCCCCTCTATCTCCCCTTCTCTCTGCCCCCCTTTCTCTGTGCCCCTCTCTCTGTCCCCCTCTCTCTGTCCCCCCTCTCTCTGTCCCCCCCTCTCTCTGTCCCCCCCCCTCTCTCTGTGCCCCTCTCTCTCTCTGACCCCCTCACTCTGTCCCACTCTCTCTGCCCCGATCTCTCTCTGCATATGTCTCTCTGTCCCCCTCTATCTCCCCCACTCTCTGTGCCCCTCTCTCTGTGCCCATCTCTCTGACCCCCTCTACCTCCCACTTTTTCTGTCCCCATCTCTGACCGCCTCTATCTCCCCCATTCCCTGTGCCCCTCTCTCTCTTCCCCCTCTCTCTATCCCCCCTCTCTCTGTCCCCCTCTCTCTGTCCCCCCTCTCTCTGTCCCCCCTCTCTCTGTCCCCCTCTCTCTCTGTCCCCCTCTCTCTCTTCCCCCTCTCTCTATGTCCCCCCCACTCTGTCCCCCCTCTCTCTGTCCCCCCTCTCTCTGTCCCTCCCTCTCTGTCCCCCCTCTCTCTGTCCCCCCTCTCTCTGTCCCCCTCTCTCTCTGTCCCCCTCTCTCTCTGTCCCCCCTCTCTCTGTCCCCCTCTCTCTCTGTGCCCCCTCTCTCTGTCCCCCTCTCTCTCTGTCCCCCTCTCTCTCTGTCCCCCTCTCTCTCTGTCCCCCTCTCTCTGTCCCCCTCTCTCTCTGTGCCCCTCTCTCTCTCTGTCCCCCCCTCTCTCTGTCCCCCCTCTCTCTGTCCCCCTCTCTCTCTGTCCCCCTCTCTCTCTCTGTCCCCCCTCTCTCTGTCCCCCCTCTCTCTGTCCCCCCTCTCTCTGTCCCCCTCTCTCTCTGTCCCCCCTCTCTCTGTCCCCCTCTCTCTCTGTCCCCCTCTCTCTCTCTGTCCCCCCTCTCTCTCTGTCCCCCTCTCTCTGTCCCCCCTCTCTCTGTCCCCCTCTCTCTCTGTCCCCCTCTCTCTCTGTCCCCCTCTCTCTCTCTGTCCCCCCTCTCTCTCTGTCCCCCACTCTCTGTCCCCCCTCTCTCTGTCCCCCTCTCTCTCTGTCCCCCTCTCTCTCTGTCCCCCTCTCTCTGTTCCCCTCTCTCTGTCCCCCCTCTCTCTGTCCCCCCTCTCTCTCTGTTCCCCTCTCTCTGTCCCCCCCTCTCTCTGTCCCCCTCTCTCTCTGTCCCCCTCTCTCTGTCCCCCCTCTCTCTGTCCCCCCTCTCTCTGTCCCCCCTCTCTCTCTGTTCCGCTCTCTCTGTCCCCCTCTCTCTGTCCCCCCTCTCTCTGTCCCCCCTCTCTCTGTCCCCCCTCTCTGTGTCCCCCCTCTCTCTGTCCCCCTCTCTCTCTGTCCCCCTCTCTCTCTGTCCCCCTCTCTCTCTGTCACCTCTCTCTCTGTCCCCAACACTCTCCATCCCCCCAATCTCTGACCCCCTCTCTCACCTCCACTTTATACCCCTCACTCTGTCCCCCCTCTCTCTCTCTGTCCCCCTCTCTCTCTGTCACCTCTCTCTCTGTCCCCAACACTCTCCATCCCCCCAATCTCTGACCCCCTCTCTCACCTCCACTTTATACCCCTCACTCTGTCCCCCTCTCTCTCTCTGTCCCCCTCTCTCTCTGTCACCTCTCTCTCTGTCCCCAACACTCTCCATCCCCCCAATCTCTGACCCCCTCTCTCACCTCCACATTATACCCCTCACTCTGTCCCCCTCTCTGTCCTCCTCTCTCTGACCCCCTCAACCTCCGACATTTTCTGTCCCCCTCTCGCTCTGTCCCCCTCGCTCTGTCCCCCTCTCTCTGTCCCCCCTCTCTCTCTCTGTCCCGCGCTCTCTCCCACCCGCCTCTCTCTGTCCCCCTCTCTCTGTCCCCCACTCTCTCCATCCCGCCACTGTCTGAACTCCTCTCTCACCCCCACTCTGTACTCCTCCTCTCTGTCCCCCACTCTCTGTCCCCCACTCTCTGCCCCCTCTCTCTGTCCCCCTCTCTCTGTCCCCCCCTCTCTCTCTCTGTCCCCCTCTATCTCGCCCTCTCTCTGTCCCCCTGTCTCTGCCTCCCTCCCTCTGCCCCCTCTCTCTATCCCCCCACTCTCTGTCCCCCCTCTCTCTGTCACCCCTCTCTCTGTCCCCCTCTCTCTTTCCCCCTCTCTCTCTGTTCCCTCTCTCTCTGTCACCCCTCTCTCTGTTCCCCTCTCTCTTTCCCCCTCTCTCTCTGTTCCCTCTCTCTCTGTCCCCCACTCTCTCCATCCCCCCACTCTCTGACCTCCTCTCTCACCCCCACTCTGTACCCCTCTCTCTGTCCCCCACTCTCTGCCCCCCCTCTCTGTCCCCCACTCTATCACCCTTCTCTCTCACCCCCTCTACCTGCGAATTTTTCTGTACCCCTCTCTGTGATCCCCTCTACCTCCCCCTCTCTCTGTCCCCCCTCTCTGTCACCCTGTCTCTGTCCCCTCTCTCTCTCTATTCCCCTCCCACTCTCTGTCCCCCTTTCTCTGTCCCCCCTCTCTCTCTGTCGCCCTCTCTCTGTCCCCTCACTCTCTGTCGCCCTCTCTCTGTCCCCTCACTCTCTCTATTCCCCTCCCACTCTCTGTCCCCCTTTCTCTGTACCCCTCTCTCTCTGTCGCCCTCTCTCTGTCCCCTCACTCTGTCCCCCTCTCTCTACCCCTCTCTCTCTGTCCCCCGTATCTCCCCACTCCCTGTCCCCCTCTCTCTGTTGCCCTCTCTCTGACCCGCTCTCTCTGTCCCCCTCTCCCTACCCCCTCTCTCTCTGTCCCCTCCTCTCTGTCCCCCCCTCTCTCTGTCCCCCCTCTCTCTCTGTCCCCCTCTCTCTGTCCCCCCTCTCTCTGCCTCCCCTCTCTCTGTCCCCCTCTCTCTGTCCCCCCTCTCTCTGTCCCCCCCTCTCTCTGTCCCCCCTCTCTCTGTCCCCCCTCTCTCTGACCCCCCTCTCTCTGTCCCCCCACTCTCTGTCCCCCTCTATCCCCCCTCTCTCTGACCCCCTCTACCTCCGCCTTTTCTGTCCCCCTCTCTCTGACCCCCTCTATCTCCCCTTCTCTCTGCCCCCCTTTCTCTGTGCCCCTCTCTCTGTCCCCCTCTCTCTGTCCCCCCTCTCTCTGTCCCCCCCTCTCTCTGTCCCCCCCCTCTCTCTGTGCCCCTCTCTCTCTCTGACCCCCTCACTCTGTCCCACTCTCTCTGCCCCGATCTCTCTCTGCATATGTCTCTCTGTCCCCCTCTATCTCCCCCACTCTCTGTGCCCCTCTCTCTGTGCCCATCTCTCTGACCCCCTCTACCTCCCACTTTTTCTGTCCCCATCTCTGACCGCCTCTATCTCCCCCATTCCCTGTGCCCCTCTCTCTCTTCCCCCTCTCTCTATCCCCCCTCTCTCTGTCCCCCTCTCTCTGTCCCCCCTCTCTCTGTCCCCCCTCTCTCTGTCCCCCTCTCTCTCTGTCCCCCTCTCTCTCTTCCCCCTCTCTCTATGTCCCCCCCACTCTGTCCCCCCCTCTCTCTGTCCCCCCTCTCTCTGTCCCTCCCTCTCTGTCCCCCCTCTCTCTGTCCCCCCTCTCTCTGTCCCCCTCTCTCTCTGTCCCCCCTCTCTCTCTGTCCCCCCTCTCTCTGTCCCCCTCTCTCTCTGTGCCCCCTCTCTCTGTCCCCCTCTCTCTCTGTCCCCCTCTCTCTCTGTCCCCCTCTCTCTCTGTCCCCCTCTCTCTGTCCCCCTCTCTCTCTGTGCCCCTCTCTCTCTCTGTCCCCCCCTCTCTCTGTCCCCCCTCTCTCTGTCCCCCTCTCTCTCTGTCCCCCTCTCTCTCTCTGTCCCCCCTCTCTCTGTCCCCCCTCTCTCTGTCCCCCTCTCTCTGTCCCCCTCTCTCTCTGTCCCCCCTCTCTCTGTCCCCCTCTCTCTCTGTCCCCCTCTCTCTCTCTGTCCCCCCTCTCTCTCTGTCCCCCTCTCTCTGTCCCCCCTCTCTCTGTCCCCCTCTCTCTCTCTGTCCCCCTCTCTCTCTGTCCCCCTCTCTCTCTCTGTCCCCCCTCTCTCTCTGTCCCCCTCTCTCTGTCCCCCCTCTCTCTGTCCCCCTCTCTCTCTGTCCCCCTCTCTCTCTGTCCCCCTCTCTCTGTTCCCCTCTCTCTGTCCCCCCTCTCTCTGTCCCCCCTCTCTCTCTGTTCCCCTCTCTCTGTCCCCCCCTCTCTCTGTCCCCCTCTCTCTCTGTCCCCCTCTCTCTGTCCCCCCTCTCTCTGTCCCCCCTCTCTCTGTCCCCCCTCTCTCTCTGTTCCGCTCTCTCTGTCCCCCTCTCTCTGTCCCCCCTCTCTCTGTCCCCCCTCTCTCTGTCCCCCCTCTCTCTGTCCCCCCTCTCTGTGTCCCCCCTCTCTCCGTCCCCCTCTCTCTCTGTCCCCCTCTCTCTCTCTTCCCCCTCTCTCTGTCCGCCTCTCTCTGTCCCCCTCTCTCTCTGTGCCCCTCTCTCTGTCCCCCCCTCTCTCTTCCCCCTCTCTCTGTCCCGCTCTCTCTCTTCCCCCTCTCTCTGTCCCCCTCTCTCTGTCCCCCTCTCTCTCTGTGCCCCTCTCTCTGTCCCCCTCTCTCTCTTCCCCCTCTCTCTGTCCCCCTCTCTCTGTCCCCCCTCTCTCTGTCCCCCCCTCTCTCTGTCCCCCCTCTCTCTGTCCCCCTCTCTCTCTGTCCCCCTCTCTCTGTCCCCCTCTCTGTCTGTCCCCCCTCTCTCTCTGTCCCCCTCTCTCTGTCCCCCCCTCTCTCTGTCCCCCCTCTCTCTGTCCCCCTCTCTCTCTGTCCCCCTCTCTCTCTGTCCCCCTCTCTCTCTTCCCCCTCTCTCTCTGTCCCCCCTCTCTGTCCCCCCTCTCTCTGACCCCCCTCTCTGTCCCCCCTCTCTCTGTCCCCCTCTCTCTCTGTCCCCCTCTCTCTCTGTCCCCCCCTCTCTCTGTCCCCCTCTCTCTCTGTCCCCCTCTCTCTCTGTCACCCTCTCTCTTTCCCTCTCTCTCTGTCCACCTCTCTCTGTCCCCCTCTCTCTGACCCCCTCTCTCTGCTCCTCTCTCTCTCACCCGCCTCCCTCTATCACCCCTCTTTGTCCCCCTCTCTCTCTCCCCCTCTATCTCTGTCCTGCACTCCCTCCCACCCGCCTCTCTCTGAGCCCCTCTCTCTCGCACACGCCTCTCTCTCTGTCCCCCTCTCTCTGTCCCCCCCCCTCTGTCCCGCGCTCTATCCCACCCGCCTCTCTCTGTCGCCCTCCCTCTGCACCCTCTCTCTGACCCCCTCTCTCTGACCCCCTCTCTGTCTGACCCACTCTCTGTCCCCCACCCGCCTCTCTCTGTCCCCCTCTCTCTGTCCCCCTCTCTCTGTCCCCCTCTCTCTGTCGCCCTCCCTCTGCACCCTCTCTCTGTCCCCCTCTCTCTGACCCCCTCTGTCTGACCCTCTCTCTGTCCCCCTCTCTCTGTCCCCCTCTCTCTGTCCTTCTCTCTCTGTCGCCCTCCCTCTGCCCCCTCTCTCTGTCCCCCTCTCTCTCTGTCCCCCTCCCTCTATCCCCCCTGTCTGTCCCCCTCTCTCTCTGTCCCCCTCTCTCTCTGTCCCCCCTCTCTCTGTCCCCCTCTCTCTCTGTCCCCCTCTCTCTCTGTGCCCCTCTCTCTGTCCCCCTCTCTCTCTTCCCCCTCTCTCTGTCCCCCTCTCTCTGTCCCCCCTCTCTCTGTCCCCCCCCCCACTCTGTACCCCTCTCTCTGTCCCCCACTCTCTGCCCCCCCTCTCTCTGTCCCCCACTCTATCACCCCTCTCTCTCACCCCCTCTACCTGCGACTTTTTCTGTACCCCTCTCTGTGATCCCCTCTACCTCCCCCTCTCTCTGTCCCCCCCTCTCTGTCACCCTGTCTCTGTCCCCTCTCTCTCTCTATTCCCCTCTCACTCTCTGTCCCCCTCTCTCTACCCCTCTCTCTCTGTCCCCCGTATCTCCCCACTCCCTGTCCCCCTCTCTCTGTTGCCCTCTCTCTGACCCGCTTTCTCTGTCCCCCTCTCCCTACCCCCTCTCTCTCTGTCCCCTCCTCTCTGCCCCCTCTCTCTCTGCCCCCCTCTCTCTGTCCCCCTCTCTCTGTCCCTCTCTCACTGTCCCCCTCTCTCTCGCCACCTCTATCTCCCCCACTCTCTGTCCTCTCTCTCTGTCACCCTCTCTCTGCCCTCCTCTCTCTGTCCCCCCCTCTGTCCTGCCTCTATCTATCCACCCTCTCTGCCCCCTCTCTCTGACACCCCTTCCTCTCTCTGTCCTCCTCTCTCTATCACCCCTCTCTCTCTCCCCCACTCTCTGTCCCCCTCTCTCTGCCCCCTTTCCCTGTCCCCTCTCTCTCTCTCCCCCTCTCTTTACCCCCCTCTCTCTGTCCCCCCTCTCTCTGTCCCCCCTCTCTCTCTGTTCCGCTCTCTCTGTCCCCCTCTCTCTGTCCCCCCTCTCTCTGTCCCCCCTCTCTCTGTCCTCCCACTCTCTGTCCCCCTCTCTCTGTCCCCCTCTCTCTGCCCCCTCTCTCTCTGTCCTCCAACTCTCTGTCCCCCTCTCTCTGTCCCCCCTCTCTTTCCTCCCCTCTCTCTGTCCCTCTCTCTCTGTCCGCCTCTCTCTGCCCACCTCTCTCTGCCCCCTCTCTCTGTCCCTCTCTTTCTGTCCCCCTCTCTCTCTGTCCCCCACCCTCTCTGTCCCCCTCTCTCTGTCCCCCACTTTCTCTGTCCCCTCTCTCTCTGTCCCCCCCATCCCCCCACTATATGACCCCCTCTCTCACCTCCACTCTGTATCCCTTTCTCTGACGCCCATTCTCTGTCCCCCACTCTCTGTCCCCCTCTATCCCCCCTCTCTCTGACCCCCTCTACCTCCGCCTTTTCTGTCCCCCTCTCTCTGACCCCCTCTATCTCCCCTTCTCTCTGCCCCCCTTTCTCTGTGCCCCTCTCTCTGTCCCCCTCTCTCTGTCCCCCCTCTCTCTGTCCCCCCCCTCTCTGTCCCCCGCTCTCTCTGTCCCCCTCTCTCTCTCTGACCCCTCACTCTGTCCCACTCTCTCTGCCCCGATCTCTCTCTGCCTATGTCTCTCTGTCCCCCTCTATCTCCCCCACTCTCTGTGCCCCTCTCTCTGTGCCCATCTCTCTGACCCCCTCTACCTCCCACTTTTTCTGTCCCCATCTCTGACCATCTCTATCTCCCCCATTCCCTGTGCCCCTCTCTCTCTTCCCCCTCTCTCTCACCCCCTCTACTTCCCCCTCTCTCTATCCCCCCTCTCTCTGTCCCCCTCTCTCTGTCCCCGCTCTCTCTGTCCCCCCTCTCTCTGTCCCCCTCTCTCTCTGTCCCCCTCTCTCTCTTCCCCCTCTCTCTATGTCCCCCCCACTCTGTCCCCCCTCTCTCTGTCCCCCCTCTCTCTGTCCCCCCCTCTCTGTCCCCCCTCTCTCTGTCCCCCCTCTCTCTGTCCCCCTCTCTCTCTGTCCCCCTCTCTCTCTTCCCCCTCTCTCTCTGTCCCCCCCTCTCTGTCCCCCCTCTCTCTGTCCCCCCCTCTCTGTCCCCCTCTCTCTCTGTCCCCCCTCTCTCTGTCCCCACTCTCTCTGTCCCCCTCTCTCTGTCCCCCTCTCTCTCTGTCCCCCCTCTCTCTGTCCCCCTCTCTCTCTGTCCCCCTCTCTCTCTGTCCCCCCTCTCTCTGTCCCCCTCTCTCTCTGTCCCCCCTCTCTCTGTCCCCCTCTCTCTCCATCCCCCCTCTCTCTGTCCCCCTCTCTCTCTGTCCCCCTCTCTCTCTGTCCCCCTCTCTCTCTGTCCCCCTCTCTCTGTCCCCCTCTCTCTCTGTGCCCCCCTCTCTCTGTCCCCCTCTCTCTGTCCCCCCTCTCTCTGTCCCTCTCTCTCTGTCCCCCTCTCTCTCTCTGTCCCCCTCTCTCTCTGTCCCCATCTCTCTCTGTCCCCCCCTCTCTCTGTCCCCCTCTCTCTCTGTCCCCCCTCTCTCTCTTCCCCCTCGCTCTCTGTCCCCCCTCTCTCTGTCCCCCCTCTCTCTGTCCCCCCTCTCTCTCTGTCCCCCTCTCTCTCTCTTCCCCCTCTCTCTGTCCGCCTCTCTCTGTCCCCCTCTCTCTCTGTGCCCCTCTCTCTGTCCCCCCCTCTCTCTTCCCCCTCTCTCTGTCCCCCTCTCTCTCTGTCCCCCCTCTCTCTGTCCCCCTCTCTCTCTGTCCCCCTCTCTCTCTGTCCCCCCTCTCTCTGTCCCCCTCTCTCTCTGTCCCCCCTCTCTCTGTCCCCCTCTCTCTCCATCCCCCCTCTCTCTGTCCCCCTCTCTCTCTGTCCCCCTCTCTCTCTGTCCCCCTCTCTCTCTGTCCCCCTCTCTCTGTCCCCCTCTCTCTCTGTGCCCCCCTCTCTCTGTCCCCCCCTCTCTCTGTCCCCCCTCTCTCTGTCCCCCTCTCTCTCTGTCCCCCTCTCTCTCTCTGTCCCCCTCTCTCTGTCCCCCCTCTCTCTGTCCCTCTCTCTCTGTCCCCCTCTCTCTCTCTGTCCCCCTCTCTCTCTGTCCCCCTCTCTCTCTCTTCCCCCTCGCTCTCTGTCCCCCCTCTCTCTGTCCCCCCTCTCTCTGTCCCCCCTCTCTCTCTGTCCCCCTCTCTCTCTCTTCCCCCTCTCTCTGTCCGCCTCTCTCTGTCCCCCTCTCTCTCTGTGCCCCTCTCTCTGTCCCCCCCTCTCTCTTCCCCCTCTCTCTGTCCCCCTCTCTCTCTGTCCCCCCTCTCTCTGTCTCCCTCTCTCTCTGTCCCCCCCTCTCTCTGTCCCCCTCTCTCTCTGTCCCCCCTCTCTCTGTCCCCCCCTCTCTCTTCCCCCTCTCTCTGTCCCCCTCTCTCTCTGTCCCCCCTCTCTCTGTCCCCCTCTCTCTCTGTCCCCCCCTCTCTGTCCCCCCTCTCTCTGTCCCCCCTCTCTCTGTCCCCCTCTCTCTGTCCCCCTCTCTCTCTGTCCCCCTCTCTCTGCCCCCTCTCTCTGTCTCCCCCTCTCTGTCCCCCCTCTCTCTGTCCCCCTCTCTCTCTGTCCCCCTCTCTCTCTTCCCCCTCTCTCTCTGTCCCCCGCTCTCTGTCCCCCCTCTCTCTGTCCCCCTCTCTCTGTCCCCCCCTCTCTGTCCCCCCTCTCTCTGTCCCCCCTCTCTCTCTTTCCCCTCTCTCTGTTCCCCTCTCTCTGTCCCCCTCTCTCTGTCCCCCCTCTCTCTGTCCCCCCTCTCTCTGTCCCCCCCTCTCTGTCCCCCCTCTCTCTGTCCCCCCTCTCTCTCTTTCCCCTCTCTCTGTTCCCCTCTCTCTGTCCCCCTCTCTCTCTGTTCCCCTCTCTCTGTCCCCCTCTCTCTCTGTCCCCCTCTCTCTTCCCCCTCTCTCTCTGCCCCCCTCTCTCTCTGACCCCCTCTCTCTGTCCCCCTCTCTCTCTGTCCCCCTCTCTCTGTCCCACTCTCTCTCTGTCACCTCTCTCTCTGTCCCCCTCTCTCTCTTCCCCCTCTCTCTCTGTCCCCCTCTCTCTGTCCCCCCTCTCTCTGTCCCCCCTCTCTCTGTCCCCCTCTCTCTCTGTCCCCTCTCTCTCTGTCCCCCTCTCTCTCTTCCCCCCCTCTCTCTGTCCCCCCTCTCTGTCCCCCCTCTCTCTGACCCCCCTCTCTGTCCCCCCTCTCTCTGTCCCCCTCTCTCTCTGTCCCCCTCTCTCTCTGTCCCCCTCTCTCTCTGTCCCCCTCTCTCTCTGTCCCCCCTCTCTCTGTCCCCCTCTCTCTGTCCCCCCTCTCTCTGTCCCCCCTCTCTCTCTGTCCCCCTCTCTCTGTCCCCCCTCTGTCTGTCCCCCTCCTCTCTCTGTCTCCTCTCTCTGTCCCCCCTCTCTCTCTGTCCCCCTCTCTCTGTCCCTCCTCTCTCTGCCCCCCCTCTCTCTGTCCCTCCTCTCTCTGTCCCCCCTCTCTCTGTCCCCCTCTCTCTCTGTCCCCCTCTCTCTCTGTCCCCCCTCTCTCTCTCTCCCCCTCTCTCTGTCCCCCTCTCTCTGTCCCCCCTCTCTCTGCCCCCTATCTCTCTTTCCCCCTCTCTCTCTGACCCCCTCTCTCTGTCCCCCTCTCTCTCTGTCCCCCTCTCTCTCTGTCCCCCTCTCTCTCTGTCCCCCCTCTCTCTGTCCCCCTCTCTCTGTCCCCCCTCTCTCTGTCCCCCCTCTCTCTCTGTCCCCCTCTCTTTGTCCCCCCTCTGTCTGTCCCCCTCCTCTCTCTGTCTCCTCTCTCTGTCCCCCCTCTCTCTCTGTCCCCCTCTCTCTGTCCCTCCTCTCTCTGCCCCCCTCTCTCTGTCCCTCCTCTCTCTGCCCCCCCTCTCTCTGCCCGCCCTCTCTGCCCCCCACTCTGCCCAGCTCTCTCTGTCCCCCTTTTTCTCTTACCCTCTCACTCTGTCCCACTCTCCCTGCCCCCCTTTCTCTCTGTCCCCCTCTCTCTCTGACCACCTCTATCTCCCCCACTCTCTGTCCTCTCTCTCTGTCCCCCCTCTCTGTCCCGCCTCTATATGTCCCCTCTCTCTCTGTTCTCCTCTCTCTGACCCCCTCCATCTCCCCCACACGCTGTCCCCTCTCTCTGTCTGCCTCTCTCCTCACCCCCTCTCTCTGCCTTCCTCTCTCTGTCTCCCTCTCTCTGCCCCTTCTCTGTCCCCCCTCCCTCTTTCCCCCTCTCTCTGTCCCCCTCTCTCTCTCCCCCCCCTCTCTCCCTCTCTATCTCCCCCTCTCTCTCTCCCCCTCTCTCTGACCCCCCTTTCTCTGTCCCTCTAACTCTGTCGCCCTCTCTGTACGCCCTCTCTGTCACCGTCTCTCTGTCCCCCCTCCCTCTGTCCCCCTCTCTCTCTTTCCCCCTCTCTCTCTGTCACGCTCTCTCTGTCCCCCTCTCTCTGTCCCCCTGTCTCTGATCCCCCTCTCTCTGTCCCCCTCTCTTTCCCACCCGCCTCTCTCTGTTCCCCGCTCTCTGTCCCCCTCTGTCTGTCTCCATCTGTCTGTCCCCTTCTCTCTGTCCCCCTCTCTCTCCCACCTGCCTCTCTCACCCCCGCTCTCTGCCCCCCTCTGTCTGTCGCCCTCTCTCTGCCCCCCCCATCTCCCATCCGCTTCCCTCTATCCCCCCTCTTTGGCCCCCTCTCTCTCTGCCCCCGTCTCTCTGTCCCACGCTCTCTCCCACCAGCCTCTCTCTGAGCCCTCTCTCTCTCCCACCTGCCTCTCTCTCTGTCCCCCTCTTTCTGTCCCCCTCTCTCTCTGCCCCCTCACTCTCTCCCCCTCTCTCTCTCCCCCCTCTCTGCCCCCCCTCTGTCGCCCTCACTTTCTGTCCCCCTCTCTCTCTGTCCCCCACTCTCTCTGTTCCCCACTCTCTCTGTCCCCTACTATCTCCATCCCCCCTCTCTCTGAACCCCTCTGCCACCCCACTCTGTACCCCTCTCTCTCCCCCACTCTCTGACCCCCTCTCTCACCCCACTCTGTACCCCTCTCTTCCTGTCCCCCACTCACTGACCCCCGCTACCTGCCCCTCTTTCTGTCCCCCTCTCCCTCACACCCGCCTCTCTCTTTCTCCCTCTCTCTGTTCCTCCATCTCTCTGCCCCCTCTCTCTGCCCCCTCTCTCTCTGCTCCCCTCTTTCTGTCCCCTTCTCTCTCTGACCCCCTTTCTCTCTGACCCCCTCTATCTGTCCCACTCTCTCTGTTCCCTCTCTCTCTGTCCCCTCTCTGTCCCCTTCTATCTCCCCCACTCTCTGTGCCCCTGTCTCTTTCACCTCTCCCTGTCCCCCCCTCCCTCCCACCCGCCTCTATCTTTTCCCCTCTCTCTGTTCCCCTCTCTCTCTGCCCCCTCTCTGTCCTCCTCTTTCTCTGACCCCCTCACTCTGTCCCACTCTCTCTGCCCCCTTCTCTCTCTGCCCCACTCTCTCTGTCCCCTCTCTCTCTGTCCCCCTCTATCTCCCCCACTCTCTGTGCCCGTCTTTCTGTCCCCCCTCTCTGACACCCTCTATTTCCCCCACTCTCTGTCCCCCTCTCTCTGCCCCCCTCTGTCTGCCCCATCTCTCTGCCCCACTCTGTCTCTGCCCCCCTCTCTCTGCCCCCTTCTCTCTCTGTCCCCCTCTCTCTGTCATCCTCTCTTGTCGCCATCTCTCTGCCCTCCTCTCTCTGCCTCCTTCTCTCTCTATCCCCTTCTCTCTCTCTCCACCCCTTCTCTCTCTCCCCCCTCTCTCTGACAACCCCTCTCTCTGTCCCCTATTGTCTGCCCCCTCTCTCTGCTCCACTCTCTCTCTGACCCTCTCTCTCAGTTCCCGTCTCTCTGTCTCCCTCTCTCTCGCCCCCCTCTCTCTCTGCCCCCTCTCTCTCTGCCCCCCTCTCTCTCTGTCGCCTCTCTCTCTGTCCCCTGTCTCTGTGTTCCCCTCTCTCTGTCCCCCTCTCTCTCTGTCCCCCCTCTCTCTGTCCCCTCTCTCTGTCCCCTGTCTCTGTGTTCCCCTCTCTCTGTCCCCCTCTCTCTCTGTCCCCCTCTCTCTCTGTCCCCCCTCTCTCTGTCCCCCTCTCTCTCTGTCCCCCCTCTCTCTGTCCCCCTCTCTCTCCATCCCCCCTCTCTCTGTCCCCCCCTCTCTCTGTGCCCCTCTCTCTCTGCCCCCTCTCTCTCTGCCCCCCTCTCTCTCTGTCGCCTCTCTCTCTGTCCCCTGTCTCTGTGTTCCCCTCTCTCTGTCCCCCTCTCTCTCTGTCCCCCCTCTCTCTGTCCCCTCTCTCTGTCCCCTGTCTCTGTGTTCCCCTCTCTCTGTCCCCCTCTCTCTCTGCCCCCTCTCTCTCTGCCCCCCTCTCTCTCTGTCGCCTCTCTCTCTGTCCCCTGTCTCTGTGTTCCCCTCTCTCTGTCCCCCTCTCTCTCTGTCCCCCCTCTCTCTGTCCCCTCTCTCTGTCCCCTGTCTCTGTGTTCCCCTCTCTCTGTCCCCCTCTCTCTCTGTCCCCCTCTCTCTCTGTCCCCCCTCTCTCTGGCCCCCTCTCTCTCTGTCCCCCCTCTCTCTGTCCCCCTCTCTCTCCATCCCCCCTCTCTCTGTCCCCCTCTCTCTCTGTCCCCCTCTCTCTCTGTCCCCCTCTCTCTCTGTCCATCTCTCTCTGTCCCCCTCTCTCTCTGTCCCCCTCTCTCTGTCATCCTCTCTTGTCGCCATCTCTCTGCCCTCCTCTCTCTGCCTCCTTCTCTCTCTATCCCCTTCTCTCTCTCTCCACCCCTTCTCTCTCTCCCCCCTCTCTCTGACATCCCCTCTCTCTGTCCCCTATTGTCTGCCCCCTCTCTCTGCTCCACTCTCTCTCTGACCCTCTCTCTCAGTTCCCGTCTCTCTGTCTCCCTCTCTCTCGCCCCCCTCTCTCTCTGCCCCCTCTCTCTCTGCCCCCCTCTCTCTCTGTCGCCTCTCTCTCTGTCCCCTGTCTCTGTGTTCCCCTCTCTCTGTCCCCCTCTCTCTCTGTCCCCCCTCTCTCTGTCCCCTCTCTCTGTCCCCTGTCTCTGTGTTCCCCTCTCTCTGTCCCCCTCTCTCTCTGTCCCCCTCTCTCTCTGTCCCCCCTCTCTCTGTCCACCCTCTCTGTCACTGTCCCTCCCCTCTGTCGCCTTCTCTCTGACCCCTCTCTCTGTCCCCTCTCTCTCTGTCCTGCCATCTCTCTGTCCACTTCTCTCTTTCTCCTTCCCTCTCTGTCCCCCCTCTCTGTCCCCGGTCTCTCTGCCTCCCCCTCTCTGTCCCCCTCTCTCTCTGTCTCCCTCTCTCTCTGTTTCTCTCTCTCTCTGCCCCCCTCTCTCTCTGTCCCCGTCTCTCTGTCTCCCGCCTCTCTTTGTCCCCCCCGTCCCTCTCTCTCTCTGTCCCCTTTCTCTCTCTGTCCCTCTCTCTCACTGTCCCCCCCCGTCGCCTTCTCTCTGACCCCACTCTCTCTGTCCCCTCTCTCTCTGTCCACTTCTCTCTCTGTCCCCCTCTCTCTGTCCCCCCTCTCTGTCCCCCCTCTCTGTACCCCTCTGTCCGCCCACTCTGCCCCCCTCTCTGTCCCCCGCTCTCTTTCCCCCTCTCTCTGCCCCCTCTCTCTACCCCTCTCTCTCTCTGTCCCCCACTCCCTCTGTTCCTCTCTCTCTGCCACCCTCTCTCTGCTCCACACTCTCTCTGCCCCTCTCTCTCTGTCCCCCTCTCTCTGACACCCTCTCTCTCTGTCCCCCCGTCCCCCTCTCTCTCTGTCCCCCTCTCTCTGCCTCCCCCTCTCTGTCCACCCCTCTCTCTGTCCCCCCTCTCTCTGTCCCCCTCTCTCTCTGTTCCCCTCTCTCTCTGTCTCCCTCTCTCTCTGTCCCCCCCTCTCTCTGGCCCCTCTCTCTGCCCCCCTCTCTCTCTGTTCACCTCTCTCTCTGTCTCCCTCTCTCTCTCTGTCCCCCCCTCTCTCTCTGTCCCCCTCTCTCTCTGCCCCCCTCTTTTTCTCTCGCTCTCTCTGCCCCCTCTCTCTCTGCCCCCTCTCTCTCTGCCCTAATCTCTCTCTGTCCCCCACTCCCTCTGTCCCCCTCTCTCTCTGTCCCCCCGTCCCCCTCTCTCTCTGTCCCCCTCTCTCTCTGTCCTCCCTCTTTCTGTCCCCCGCCTCTCTCTGTCCCCCCCCGTCCCCCTCTCTCTCTGCCCCCTCTATCTGTCCCCCTCTCTCTCTATCCTTCCCTCTCTCTGTCGCCCCCTCTCTCTGACCCCCCTCTATGTGTCCCTCTCTCTCTCTGTCCCCCCATTCTCTGTCCCCCCTCTCTCCTTTCCCCCTCTCTCTGTCTCCCCCTCTCTCTGTCCCCCTCTCTCTGTCTCCCCACTCTCTGCCCCCTCTCTCTGTTCCCCCTCTCTCTGCCCCCCGCTGTCTGTGTTCCCCTCTCTCTGTGTTCCCCTCTCTCTCTATCTCCCTCTCTCTATCTCCCTCTCTCTCTCCCCCCTCTCTCTCGCGCTCTCTCTGCCCCCCTTGCTCTCTGACCCCTCTCTCCCTGCCCCCCTCTCTCTCTGTCCGCCTCTCTCTGTCCCCTTCTCTCTCTGTCCCTCTCTCTCTGCCCCCCTCTCTCTCTGTCCCCCTCTCTCTCTGTCCCCCTCTCTCTCTGTCCCTCTCTCTCTGTCCCTCTCTCTCTGTCCCCTCTCTCTCTGCCCCCCTCTCTCTCTGTCCCTCTCTCTCTGCCCCTTCTCTCTCTGCCCCCTCTCTCTCTGTCCCCTTCTCTCTCTGCCCCCCTCTCTCTCTGTCCCCCTCTCTCTCTGCCCCCCCCTCTCTCTGTCCCCCTCTCTCTCTGCCCCCCCTCTCTCTCTGGCCCCTCTCTCTCTGCCCCCCTCTCTCTCTCCCCCCCTCTCTCTGTCCCCCTCTCTCTCTGTCCCCTCTCTCTGTCCCCTTCTCTCTCTCTTTCTCTCTCTCTGCCCCCCTCTCTCTCCCCCCCTCTCTCTGCCACCTCTCTCTCTGTCCCCCTCTCTCTCTGTCCCCCTCTCTCTGTCCCCCCTCTCTCTGTCCCCATCTCTCTCTGTCCCCTCTCTCTCTGTTCCCCTCTCTCTCTGTCCCCCTCTCTCTCTGTCCCCCTCTCTCTGTCCCCCCTCTCTCTGTCCCCATCTCTCTCTGTCCCCTCTCTCTCTGTTCCCCTCTCTCTCTGTCTCCCTCTCTCTCTGTACCTTCTCTCTCTGCCCCCTCTCTCTCGCTCTCTCTCTGTCCCCCTCTCTCTCTGCCCCCCCTCTCTGCCCCCCTCTCTCTCTGCCCCCTCTCTCTCTGCCCCCCTCTCTCTCTGTCCCCCACTCTCTCTGTTCCCCTCTCTTTCTGTTCCCCTCTCCCTTTGTCTCCCTCTCTCTCTGTCTCCCTCTCTCTGTGTGTGTCTCTCTCTCTCTGTCCCCCACATTGTCTGTCACCCTCTCTCTCTCCCCCCTCTCTCTCTGCCTCCCTCTCTCTCTCGCCTTCTCTCTGCCCCCCCGCCCCCTCTCTCTCTGCTCCCCTCTCTCTCTGCCCCCGCTCTCTCTGCCCCATCTCTCTGTCCCCCTCTCTCTGTCCCCTCTCTCTGTCCCCCTCTCTCTCTGTCCCCTCTCTCTCTGTCCCCTCTCTCTGTTCCCCTCTCTCTTTGTCCCCTTCTCTCTCTGCCCCCCTCTCTCTCTGTCCCCCTCTCTCTCTGTCCCTCCTCTCTCTGTCTCCCACTCTCTCTGCCCCCTCTCTCTGCCCCCTCTCTCTCTGCCCCCCTCTCTCTCTGTCCCCTCTCTCTGTCCCCTTCTCTCTCTCTCTCTCTGCCCCCTCTCTCTCTGTCCACTCTCTCTCTGTCCCCCTCTCTCTCTGTCCCCCTCTCTCTGTCCCCCTCTCTCTCTGTTCCCCTCTCTCTCTGTCCCCTTCTCTCTCTGCCCCCCCTCTCTCTCTGTGCACCTCTCTCTGCCCCCTCTCTCTCTGCCCCCCCTCTCTCTGCCCCCTCTCTCTGTCCCCCTCTCTCTGTCCCCTCTCTCTGTCCCCTTCTCTCTCTGTCCCCCTCTCTCTCTGTCCCCCTCTCTCTGTCCTCTCTCTCTGTCCCCCTCTCTCTCTGCCCCCCCTCTCTCTGCCCCCTCTCTCTGTCACCCTCTCTCTGTCCTCTCTCTCTGTCCCCTTCTCTCTCTGTCCCCCTCTCTCTCTGTCCCCCTCTCTGTCCCCCTCTCTCTCTGTCCCCTCTCTCTCTGTTCCACTCTCTCTCTGGCCCCCTCTCTCTCTGTCCCCCACTCTCTCTGTCCCCCTCTCTCTCTGTTCCCCTCTCTCTCTGCCCCCCTCTCTCTCTGTCTCCCTCTCTCTCTGCCCCCCTCTCTCTCTGTCTCCCTCTCTCTCTGTCACCCTCTCTCTCTGCCCCCCCTCTCTCTGACCCCTCTCTCATTATGTCCTCCCCTATTTCTCTCTCTCTCCCTCCCTCCCTCACCTTATTTCTCCCTTCCCTCTCTCTCTGTCTTTCCCTGCTCCTTCGCTCTCTCTCCATCTTCTCTCACTCTCGATCTCCCTATCTTGGTCTCTCTTTTCCCACCACCCTCCGTTTCTCTCAAACTGAATCTCTCTCCCTTCTGTCCCGCCCTTATTCTCTCTCTCTGACACACTCTGTCTCCCTGGTCCTTCCCTCTCCCTCTGACCCAGAGACTGCAGGTTGGTGGTGAGTCTGCTTGTGGGGGTTGGGGGGGGGGTGGGGGGGCTTATGGGTGTGAGATGATCGAGAGATGTGGGAAGTGGGAGGTGGGGAAAATGGGGTAGAGCCAGAATTGTGAGAAGGAGATAGAGACGGCAGGAGAGAGAGAGAGAGAGAGAGAGAGAGAGAGGGTGAGGGGGAGAGAGAAGAATGGAGGCAGGTGGATAAACTCATGTTGGGGGTGTGAGAGAGAGAGAGGGGGAGAGTGAGGCAGAAAGAATAGTGGAGGCAGGTGGAGAAACTGGGGTTGGGGGCTCTGAGAGGGGACCAGAGAGAGTCAAAGGGAGAGGTGGTGAGAAAGAGAGATTGTGCAGGAAGGGAGAGATGGAGAGAATTGAGGAGGAAAAGTGGGGGTGAGCAATTGGGGAGGCCAGGTTGGAATGGGGGGGTCAGAGGGAGGTAAACCCAGCTCCTGAGCTCAGGGCGCGGTGCCCTCCCCTTCCCTGAGGACCAGGACTTGGGGCTGAGTCTGTCTCTCTCCAGCTCAGCTTCTCCAACACAAAGACACACAACAACATCGGTCACTCTGCTGCTCGGCACGATTTAATCAACATTTTTATTGGTTACAAATGGAAGTGATGGATCCAGTCAGTGGGATGGTGCCTTTTCTCACTGGCCCCTGAGTTGTGAGAAACATTGAAATGTTTCCCTGTAACCCCCCTGTGGGATAAGGATGGACAAACCAGCGCTACCCTCAGTCTGTTACCATAGCGACAGGCTGCTCCATCGCTGAAACACTGAACTGAAATGAGAAAATCCCAGATGGATTGATTAATGAGGGAATTTGATTGATGGATGGATTTGGGTGAAGGGATATTTCAGCACATTCTTCAGCTGCTGCCTGAACTTTGTCTGGGTCACGGCATAAATCGCGGTGTTTGTGCAGCAACTGAGGAGCTGCAGCATGAAGCCCAATTCCTGCACAAAGGGATGGAGATACACAGGGTTATACACAATCCACCACATCCGTCTCCATATAGAAAACAGCATGAACGTTGACCATAACAGGATGAAATTGACCGAGATCACAAACAGTAAAATGATGGATTTTTTTCGGTTTCTCATTTCAGTGTCAGACTGAGCGTCCCCATTGGTGTGAGCGCGGAGTCTCCTGCGGGCTCTGCTGGTCACTAAAATGTGTCTGACGGTGAGAACATTGAGCAGCAGAATCAGGAGAAATGGGACACACGGGGTTAGAATGTGGTGGAGGGACTCGATTGTGACCCAGACAATGGAGAATCGAACAGCGTCTGTTACATCACAAAACCAGGGGCGGTTCCACAGCCAATACCGAGCCGTGAGAATAAAATACCAGGAAATGTTCTTTAAACAGCTCAGCACAGTCACTGCTCCCAGAACCACAGCCGCCGTTTTCTCACTGCAATATTTACTTTTCAGCTTCTGGCAACAAATGGCCACAAACCGATCAAAGGTGAAAGTGACGGTGAACCAGACAGAGCAGTCAGTGGCTGCATAAAGCAGGACGGCGTGGATATTACACACGGGGACGGTGTCCCTCAGGAAATAAAACTGTTCCCGATAAACAATGGGAATGTGTCTCAGGATCAGGTCGAGGATAATGACCAGGAGATCCGCCGCTGCCATGGCCCCCAGGTAACGTCTGACACATGGAGACAATCCACAATCTTTATAAAGCAGGACGTAGATGGTCACTACGTTAACTGTGAGGAAGGAAAACAAACCCATTATCCATCAGCCTGGAGGCAAAGGGACCCGTTTGATCAGGGACCCAGTGAGATTTTCAAATGTGTCCTGTATTCAGGGATTTATTAAAATAATTGGAGCTGGAATAACAAATGGGAAGGTTGGAATTACTGACAAACATGTGACATAAACCACAAGAAACCCTCCCTCCCCAAACACACAGAGACACGTCCATAAGGACAGATGGTTTCTAGAACATTCCCACACTCTCACTCACTCGAGAGCAGACACAGGTCACTCCTTCCCAGTTCCTAATATGGAGGGTAGGAACGTTACTGTCCTGAAGGATTCTCTCCCAGTTTCCTGAAGACAAACAGAGTTTGGGAATTCCTGTATTTTGGTCTAAATTGTGGTCGATCCTGTGTCGTGGAGAAATGTAAACGCAGGGAAAACGTATTCACCCCTTTAACTGCCTGAGGGGCCTTCGGAACAGTGTCTCCTTCTCCCTGGAACGTGATCTCTTCCCTCGGGATCTTATCGTTTGTTCAATTCACTGACGTCCGGCCGTTCACAAACAATGTCAGGGACAGAACGTTCCGGGGAATGTCAGTTATAGAATGTCAGGGTCAGAACGTTCCGGGGAATGTCAGTTATAGAATGTTGGGGACAGAACGTTCCGGGGAATGTCAGTTATAGAATGTCAGGGACAGAACGTTCCGGGGAATGTCAGTTATAGAATGTCAGGGACAGAACGTTCCGGGGAATGTCAGTTATAGAATGTCAGGGTCAGAACGTTCCGGGGAATGTCAGTTATAGAATGTCAGGGACAGAACGTTCCGGGGAATGTCAGTTATAGAATGTTGGAGACAGAACGTTCCGGGGAATGTCAGTTATAGAATGTCAGGGACAGAACGTTCTGGGGAATGGCAGTTATAGAATGTCAGGGACAGAACGTTCCGGGGAATGTCAGTTATAGAATGTCAGGGACAGAACGTTCCGGGGAATGTCAGTTATAGAATGTTGGAGACAGAACGTTCTGGGGAATGGCAGTTATAGAATGTCAGGGACAGAACGTTCCGGGGAATGTCAGTTATAGAATGTCAGGGACAGAACGTTCCGGGGAATGTCAGTTATAGAATGTTGGAGACAGAACGTTCCGGGGAATGTCAGTTATAGAATGTCAGGGACAGAACGTTCTGGGGAATTGCAGTTATAGAATGTCAGGGACAGAACGTTCTGGGGAATGGCAGTTATAGAATGTTGGAGACAGAACGTTCTGGGGAATGGCAGTTATAGAATGTTGGTGACAGAACGTTCCGGGGAATGGCAGTTATAGAATGTCGGGGACAGAACGTTCCGGGGAATGGCAGTTATAGAATGTCGGGGACAGAAGGTTCCGGGGAACTCCTTGACCTGTCCATGACCTTTTCCCCCTACCCACCCCACCAACATGATGTACTGTACCTGGACACACTGTAACATTAATAGGGTGAGACACGGAGGGTCCAATGATAGGAATGGGAACTAAAGGCATTGCCAGATCAGCTGAAATGGTTAGATATACCACATTCTCAATCCACCTCACAGAACCAGCCCAGACACCATACACCCAGAGGAGATATCTGTTCACCGTGGAACACTGTACAGACCAGGCCAGTGTCCTGCTCAGTGCAACCCAGCAATCTGTCCAGATTCATCCATTACACTGGTCAATACAACCCAGCAATCTGTCCAGAGTGGAACACTGCACACAGATCAGATCAGGGCATTGATCTATAACCCCGGACTAGATATCTGTCCAGGACGGGGAGCTGTGCAGACCACAGCAGTGCATTGATCTATAAACCCGGACTAGATATCTGTCCAGGACAGGGAGCTGTGTAGATCACAGCAGTGAATTGATCTATAAACCCGGACTAGATATCTGTCCAGGACGGGGAGCTGTGTAGATCACAGCAGTGAATTGATCTATAAACCCGGACTAGATATCTGTCCAGGACGGGGAGCTGTGTTTACCACAGCAGTGCATTGATCTATAAACCCGGACTAGATATCTGTCCAGGACGGGGAGCTGTGCAGACCACAGCAGTGAATTGATCTATAAACCCGGACTAGATATCTGTCCAGGACGGGGAGCTGTGCAGACCACAGCAGTGCATTGATCTATAAACCCGGACTAGATATCTGTCCAGGACAGGGAGCTGTGCAGACCACAGCAGTGCATTGATCTATAAACCCGGACTAGATATCTGTCCAGGACGGGGAGCTGTGCAGGCCACAGCAGGGCACTAATGTGTGAACCTGAAACAAATATCCATCCAGCATGGGGAGCTGCACAGACCATATCATTGCAGTATCTATAAACCTCAACCAGACAGTCTGACCAGCTCAGCGACATGTGCAGTGATCACCCGTGAATTAATCTGTAACCCAGGAGCAGTTACCCTCCCAGCATGTAGGACTGTGTACACCACCCCAGTACATTGATCTGTAACCCAGGAGCAGTTACCCTCCCAGCATGTAGGACTGTGTACACCACCCCAGTACATTGATCTGTAACCCAGGAGCAGTTACCCTCCCAGCATGTAGGACGGTGTACTCCACCCCAGTACATTGATCTGTAACCCAGGAGCAGTTACCCTCCCAGCATGTAGGACTGTGTACCCCACCCCAATACATTGATCTGTAACCCAGGAGCAGTTACCCTCCCAGCATGTAGGACTGTGTACCCCACCCCAGTGCATTGATCTGTAACCTAGGAGCAGTTACCCTCCCAGCATGTAGGACTGTGTACACCACCCCAGTGCATTGATCTGTAACCCAGGAGCAGTTACCCTCCCAGCATGTAGGACTGTGTACCCCACCCCAGTGCATTGAACTGTAACCCAGGAGCAGTTACCCTCCCAGCATGGAGGACTGTGTACACCACCCCAATACATTGATCTGTAACCCAGGAGCAGTTACCCTCCCAGCATGTAGGACTGTGTACACCACCCCAGTACATTGATCTGGAACCCAGGAGCAGTTACCCTCCCAGCATGTAGGACTGTGTACACCACCCCACTGCATTGAACTGTAACCCAGGAGCAGTTACCCTCCCAGCATGGAGGACTGTGTACACCACCCCAGTGCATTCCTCATTAACTCTGTATTAGATCCCTGCCCAGTGTGGGGAAAGTTGCAGCCCAGGCTGGAAGTGTCAGGATGTGCAGCTCCCACCCATTTACAGCTCCATATCTCCATTGTTGCCCTGACAAGGGGGCGCTGTGGGTGTGAACATCACTGCCAGAGAGAGATGGCAGGGGAATCAGTTTAATATCATCACATGGGAGGGGCTTGGTGTATAGACAGAGAGGGGGAGACTGAGAGACAGTGTCATGGAAGGATGTGTTCCCAGGTTGCAGAATACTGAAATGGAGACACTTCGATAACATCCTGTAACATGAGCCTGTCTTCCCAGGAAAAATGGGAAAATGGGATATTGTTGTGAGGTCAGATGATGGAGAGTTTTGGATGAGCATTTGTTCCACAGCTTTGTAAATGGTGTCCTTCATGGCTGGAGGTGCACCCCATCACCCAGATGCCCCTGGATATTCCGTGATCGCTGACACTGGGGCCATCTTTAAAAGCCCATTGGGCACACGATTGAGCTTTCTCAGTTTGGAGCTGCCCTGCACAGTTTACCCCGAGCCTGGCAGATAAGGGACAATTACACTATGGTTTGTCAACAGGGGCACGGAGGGCCTGGTGGATGGGCTAGTACAGAGGGGGACCATTCTCTTCCCAGAGGGGGCGACACCACCAGACCCACCGAGCATGGTCTGAGCTCACCACCCAGCTCAGTGCAGTATCTGTGGTCTGAAGAAATGTCCAGCAATACAGGACAAACATCAATAACCTTCCCCACTCTGTCAGGATAAGGGTCACCGTGTTCTCTCTGCTCCCTCACACTCACGGTATATCTGTTATAGTACCGACACACGAACAAGGCTCATGCTCCACCACTCTCACTGCTGCATGAAGCACCATCCCTCTCTCTCTCTGTCTCTGTCTCTCTCTCTCTCTCTCCCCCTCTCTCTCCCCCCCTCCCTCCACTTCACCCCCACACTAATAACACTGCATGAATACAACACTGTGGACTGGCTCCCTCCAGACACCTCACCATGCCCCCCTCCCCACCTACACCAGCACTAACAGCAGGACCACCCACTCCCACCCTCACTCTCTCCCTCCCTTTCTCCCATTCCAGGAGAAACAGCCTGGAATAGGTCAGAAATGGCCAAGCCAGGTGGTGGAGTGCCCGATATCCGTTCCCTCACCCCCCCCCCCCCCCCCCGCCATCTGGGGAGGACCCTGGTAGGAGCCGGAGACGACAGGGACGCCTCATGTGGAGATTCTGAAACATCCACATCCCACCGACCGAGTAAGGAGCAATGTTCAGTGAAGGGCAATTCTCACTTTAAACCCACTGGCAGCTCCGGTTCCCCCCGGCACGACTTAGAAGCTGTGGCCCTGATGCCATCTCCCTTTTGTGTCGAGCTGGTACAAATGGAATCCTCACGGTCTCGGTGGGCAGGAGGGTGGGCTCACATCACATCGTCACCACCACCTCCCAGGAAGGGAGCACCGAGACTCCCTCCTACACCTCCTCCTGTAAACAGCTCAGATACTGAAACTAATCTGTGATAGTTACTGCTCTCCCCACTTGTCCTGATATCTTCAACAATCTGTGCTCATATACACCCAGCGCTCTCTGCTCCTGCAGCCCCTTTATAATGGCACAGTCTGTTTTAAATTGTCTTTCATTGTCTTTCCTACCAAAGTGTATCACCTCAAACTGCTCTGCACTGATCCCCATCTGCCAGAAACTGAACACTGCAGCAACGTGTGATTGTCCTGTTAGAATTCCACACTCTCCTCCATAGACTTCAGATAACTTCCAGGTTCGGTGCCACCTACAAACATTGAGATTGTTATAGTGTCACAGTCCCTATGAAACAACTGAAATCCTGCCCCACACACATGAGTGTGATTAAGTGAAATACTGATATATTCCTATGGACAGAGTCGAATAATGACATGCTGTCAATGGAGCAACAAAAGTCCTGACACACACCAGACGGAGCGAATGAAATATTGACAAACCACAGAACAAGAGAAATCGGATAGGTCCCACTTATCGATATTCATCAGGGTATAATGTGATGAAGTTGGAACAGAGAGGGAATACTATTATAAACTGAGAGCTTACAAGCACCTGTGGTATGAGAGGATAGAAAACCCAGAAACAGTATATTGCTATAGAGCTGGAGTCGGGTAATAAGAAGTTAAGAGATAGAGGGTCCCAGAGTTGTGAATAGTTCATGTAAAATGTTCACTTTCAGAGTGAAAAAAATAAATTGATGATTTTATTTAAACAGTAGAATTTGGCAGATCTGTCCCGCATATTTTAACAGTTTACGAGACGAACTGAGTATTTCTTTTTGTTTCATTTAAGTTACCAGATGAGCTTCACGCAGTGCCCTAACCATCCCCGTGTGTGTTTCTGTGTGTCTCTGTGTGGGGCAGGTCTGGCAGTCTCTGTGGTGCTTAAAGTGATGCAATGCCACCCTCTGCTGGCCTCCCCACGCCACTGCACAGGCAGTGGCAGAGGGTGAAAACCAACAGGGATTCATTCAGAGAGGAGGGGGCAGAGGGCAGCTGCTCACAGCACCATCCAAACTGATGTCCTATCCATGGACTGATCTAAATGTCCTTTAAACGTTGTAACTGTACCTGCTTTCACCACTTCCTCTGGAAGTTCATTCCACACACAAGCCATCTTCTGTCTAACATAATTACCTCTCATGAATTTCATAAATCTTTTTTCCTCGCACCTTAAAAATCCCTCAGTTTTGAATCCTCAACCCTAGAGAAAAGACATCTATTTAACCCTCATTATTTTATAAACCTGTGCAAAGTTACCCTTTAATCTCATATTCTTCAGTGAAAAAAGTCCCAGTCGATCCAGTCTCTCCTTAGAGCTCACTCCCTCCTTTCCCACCAACATCCAGGTTATTCTCTTCTCAATCCTCTCCAGCTTAATAATATCAACGTCAGTAATATCAAAGTGAATAGTCAAGGTATTTTCTAAGGATACGCGGAGCCCAAAACTAGAGGACATAGGCTTAAGGTGAGAGGGGAAATATTAAAGTGACCTAAGGGGCAGCTTTTTCACCCAGAGGGTGGTGTGCCTATGGAATGAGCGGGCAGGGTGACCAGACTAGACACAGTGTTCCAGAAGAGGTCTCAGCAATATCCTGTACAACCACAACATGACATCCCAATTCCGATACTCAAAGGTCTGTCCTATGAAGACATGTGTGTTAAACACCTTCTTAACCACACTATGTATATGAGATGCAAATTTTAAAGAATTAAATCTGACGGCCTAGGTTTCTGTTATACAGCACTGCCAAAGACCCTACTTTTAATGTATAGGTCCTGCTGCCGTTTGATTTATCAAATCCAATACCTCGCATTAATCCAAACTAAACTCCATCAGCCACCCCTCAGCCCAGTGTGTGATATTACTGCCACCTCCCCCTCCCCCTTCAATTTTAAAATGCCCATCCCTCTCCAGGAGGCCTGCACACTCCGGCCTTGATTTTCACAAAGACTCTGAGCTTGG